>NC_068367.1:13305227-13445227 GCF_020536995.1 Dreissena polymorpha
CTTACTAACTATCATAAGGGGACTGTGCAGGCAAAGTAATGTAACTCTGACTGGCATTTTGACAGAATTATGTGCCCTTTTTATGCTTAGAAAATTGAAAATTTGGTTAAGTTTTGTGTTTAGGTCCACTGTATTCCTACAGTATCAAAGGTATTGCTTTCATACTTGCAACACTTATTAACTATCATAAGGGGACTGTGCAGGCAAAGTTATGTAACTCTGACTGGCATTTGGACTGAATTATGGGCCCTTTATACTTAGAAAATTGAAAATTTTGTTAACACTTGGAACACTCGCAAACTATCATAAGGGTACAGTAAAAGGACAAGTTGCATAACTCTGGTTGTCATTTTTACGGAATTATGGCCCTTTTTTGACTTAGTTATTTTTAATATATGGTTAAATTTTGTGTTTCGATCCACTTTACTTCTAAAGTATCAAGGCTATTGCTTTCAAACTTCAAATACTTTCATGCTATCATGAGGTTACTGTACCTGGCAAGTTGAATTTTACCTTGACCTTGGAATGACCTTGACTCTCAAGGTCAAATTATTAAATTTTGCTAAAAATGCCACAACTTCTTTATTTATGATTAGATTTGATTACAACTTTGACAAAACTACTCTTACCTGACGTCACAATAGACTCCACCCAAACCATCCCCCGTGCCCTCCCCTCCCCCCCCCCCCCCCCTATTTTTTTTTTTTTTTTTTTTTTAAGATCATCTCACAAATGACCATCACACCCTCACACTATACTATACCCCCCCCCCCCCCACCCCACCCCCCTCCAAATTTATTTTTTTTGAAACGGTTAAAAAACACAAATATTTATTTTTATTATTTTATGTTTGAAATACCGTCCAACCATCGCACCCAAGAATACCCCCCTCGAATTCCCCTCCCCCCTAATTTGTTTTTTGTTTTTTAAGGTCATCTCACAAATGACTTCCACACCCTCACACTATAGTATCCCCCCCCCCCCCCCCCCTATTTTTTTTTTTTTTAAGATCATCTCACAAATGACCACCACACCCTCACACTATACTATACCCCCCCCCTCCACCCCCCCCCCACCCCACCCTCCAATTTTTTTGTTTGAAACGGTTAAAAAAACACAAATATTTATTTTTATTATTTTATGTTTGAAATACCGTCCAACCATCGCACCCAAGAATACCCCACTCCCCCCCCCCCCCCCCCCCCCCGAATTCTCCACCCCCCCCCCCCCCCCCCCCCCCCACGAATTTTTTTATTTTATATTTTAAGATCATCTCACAAATGACCACCACACCCTCACACTATACCCCCCCCCCCCCCCCCCGCCGATTTTTTTTTTTTTCCCGCATTTTTGGAAGATAATGTAATAAATGTCCACGCCCCCACACTATACACCCCTCTTCACTCCACCCCTCCCTCAATTGTGATTGAAAATGAGAGTCCCTTCACCTTTAAAAAGAAAATAGATGAGCGGTCTGCACCCGCAAGGCGGTGCTCTTGTTTGTATTTTAAGCCAGCTAAATTTTGAATTTTATAACGTTCTTAAAAAGATTCAAAGACATTTAACAAATAATGTAAATTAATATATTCTTTAAGCAAATTGTTTAATTGATTATTTTTTTTTGGTAATTTTTAGTATATTCCATGTTAATTTCCCGCACAATATCCGAACATTTACAAGCAAACGCTGGACTGGCTTCATGCAGCGTTGAATAACAATGTATTCATGAGATAAAGTCATGCTTCCAAAACTGCCCGAAGCCAATCTCGGGTTCGCTTGAAAATGTTCTGAAATTGTAGCCTGCAATTCACATGGAATATGACACACAACAAAATAACGTGCATTTTGTATTGTATAAAATCTTATCTATACCAGATCACATCTAGCGTTGAAATTTTGGCTACTGCTATAAGGAACATTAAATGTGTATGCCCCCGAAGGAGGGCATATAGTGAATGCACTGTCCGTCTGTCTGTCTGTCTGTCCGTCACACTTAGCGTTTAGGTTCAAAAAATGCTCATAACTTTTATGTCGCTTCAGATGTAACCTTCATATTTGGAATGCTTGTGTATTTGCACAAGGCCTTTCCATATGCACACAAATTTTGACCCCTTTGACCTTGACCTTGAACTTAGAGTCCGCGTTAAGGTTTCGAAAAATGTGTTTAGGTTTCGAAAAATGCTCATAATTACTATCAAAGCGTTTATCGGGGGCATATTTCATCCTATGGAGACAGCTCTGTTTATGTGTTAACTTTATTTTTTTCAAGATACCATTGTTGATATTAAGTGTTTTTGAGCTTTTAAAGGAAAAATGCCATAAAAGTGGAAAGTGTCATCTCTGATTAGCATGTGCAGACTGCACAGGCTAATCTAGGAAGACATTTTACGGACATGCATTAAGCCAACGTTTCCTTGAGTGAGGCTGTACTGTTTTCCTACACCCTCCAGGTGGTGCCACATACACTACCCTGTACAACGTACTCAACTACCCCGCAGGGTGTGTGCCAGTCACCAGGGTGACCGCTATTGATGAGAAGGAAATGGAGAATTATCCAAGCACCACTTTGACTGAGAAGTTTGTTAGAAAGGTATAATAGGTCTTGAGTTTGATATTAATCTTTTACCACTTAGATACTTATTTTTACGCATGTGTAGTCCCTTAGAAAGTTGCATTTAATTAAAGACCTTTCTTACTGGATAACAGTTTAAAAGGCTTCATTTCCAACCCTAAGATACAGATGAGCAGAAACAGCATGAAACCAGAACCGACTGCAAGTTACTCGCAGGCTGTTCTGGTTTTATGCTTTTGCAAAAGCCATTTTCTCTTTGCTTCTTATGGGGGAAAGTGTTAAAGTATTGCCATTGAAGATGGTGGATGGTGGGGTATTGGTTTGCTCTCATTTGGTCAGTAGACAAATTTTGTCTCTCTTGTGCAGTCTTCATAAGCTTATCAGGGACGACATTTTATGCTCTTATGGTCATTTTGGTTTGAAGGAAGTCTCTTGTGAACAAAAAATCCGTTGAGGCAGAAAGTGACCTCTCTGATTAGCCTATGCAAACTGCACAGGCTACTCTGAGACGACACTGTATGGATATGCATTAGGTCTAGTTTCTTAGAACAATGCTAAAATATGGAAATCTACAATCTTTTCTCTCATTTGACTAGTCAAGGGTTTACTGCAATGTTTCAGCTGCATCTTTGTATTGATTAATGGTACCTCAGCAGGATTCCAGTATAAAAAATATAATACGCATGATTTTTTGGAGTTGGGTCAAAGTGGGCTAAAGTTACACATTTCAGTATATCTGATCTTCCCATGCTTCATAAATTGGGACAATGAGCCACAGAGACTCTGAAATCAATTGTCCTTTTAATATCATTTCCAGTCTGTAAGTACAGATTTCATCAGATTTCTACTTAACTTGAAAATTCTATGATATCTTAGGCAAGTTTCTTGGTTGCGTTTAAACAAGCTGTATAACAAACAGATCTTGTTAAAGATATAATTCTGTCTTTACAGATGAATGTTTTCATGACTCAAAACTTGCCTATGTTGTTCCTGAGTTATTTCGTCATGCAGTCTGTCTGCAACTTTTAAATGTTTAAATATTTTTATTCAGTGCTGATTGGGTCAATTTGTCAGTCTGTCTGCAACTTTAAAATGTTTAAATATCTTTATTCAGTTCTGATTGGGTCAAACAACTAATTTATTAATGAGAAAACAGATATCCTTAGAATGTTTGATATCTTACATTTGCAGTACTACAGCTCAGAGACGACTGGGCTGCCAGTATCAGTACAGTGTGTAGCCTTACCATTTAGAGACGAGATGGCACTGCGAGTCATGAGGGACCTGGAAACAGAACTGAAAAAGCCAAGGAGAAAATAGAAATCAAAGAATCTTTTTTTTTTTTTTTTTAGTGCATACATTTTATTTTTGCAATATAGTAATACAGTAGTAATATAGTAATACAGTAGTAATATAGTAATACAGTAGTAATATAGTAATACAGTAGTAATATAGTAATACAGTAGTAATATAGTAATACAGTAGTAATATAGTAATACAGTAGACTCTGCCAATACTCTCAGTACTCTCCAAGTACCGGAACTCCCGATTCCGAATGGTCGGGCCAGTCCCTTATTTTTTGCTCCTTTTATTTCTTTGTTTAAAAATGTTGAATAAACGGAACTCTCTCAAAACCGGAAACCGAATGGATATCTCCTTGAATTTCGTCATTTTTCAACGTAAAATACATTGAGTATACCGGACGGTCCAAATTGTCAAGATGCCCGAGGCGTGTAAATTACAATACCTAGTAAGCACGGCGCATGCGGTGTCACACATTCCGCTTGCGCAATTATCGATAATCGGATTAATCAAACCGTAAAGGTCAAGTCGTTTCCACGGTATTGAAGTCCGATTAAATAATGTTAAACAAACTGTGAATGTCTTTTATAGGCGTGCGGTAACACCAAAAAGTGATTGACGCGATCGTTTTTATAAGCTTATGATAAACAATTTTATTACAAAATTAATGCATGTTGTTGCAACAATCACTTTCTTGTGAGCTTCACGGGTAGTTTAAAAGATCTTATTACCATTTTTTAATCGGTTAAATAGTTGTGTGTTTGTTTGTCAGATAAAACTGTGAGAAATATGACCGTTCAGTATCCATCCGTCTGTCTTCAAATTTATTTATTGCCTAGTCTATATGGAATGTTTTTTGCTGTTAATCGAATAAAAGCACATTTTAAAAATAATACTTTAAACACAAAGACACACAGTCAAGGTCACAGTGACCTATTAAAAAACAAAAATTCTGACAAGCTTTCATTTATTCACAACTGCAACCGCAGCCGAGCGTGGCTACCGTTAAGCGGTGCACTTGTTTTGAACTCATGACCTTGTGGTTAAAACTGGCCAAACCCATTGGGTCAGATAGATTATATAGGTAGACTTAAATATGAAAGCAAGTTACCGCTAAATAATCCTCTTCTGAAATCACAAGCCTCAAAGAAATGTAACATGGCATTTTGGTAATCGATCAACATTTTCAAAAATGTCCCTGGCCACAGGGACCAATTTTGTCAATGTTAAAAATTGCTTCATAATAACTACTTCATTCAGCGCTTAGCGTTATTTTTCACTGCTGTAATAAGGTCTAGTTGATGCAGTCATTGCTTTGATATTTTTAAATGTTTAAGAATTCATACTCCTGACTTTCTTTATTGTTCTCAAGAGTTTAGGATCTGAGTAATTTTTGCTTTTGGGATGTTCTTAATGGTTGAGAATTCATTTAATGACTGCTTTCAATTTTTCTTAAGAGTTTTGAATACAGTAGACTCTCTGTAAACCGGACGGTCTCGGGACCGGCCTGATCGTCCGGTTTTCAGAGAGTTCCGGTTTACCAAGAGTATGCATATTGCCGAAATATACATGGTATGCATTGTGTACAGAATCACATAAAAATAAAACAAACCTTATACATTTACATGTACCATGTGATAACTGTACGCAGGTACTGATGATGTAAATTGCATTCTTAAAAAATGTGTTTTTAATCGATTGAAGCGCTCGCCGAGTGCCTTCAGAGATGGTTTTGGTTGAGCAGTTGATTCCGTGATGAGCTTTATCTTATCCTCTAACGTAAGCTCTACGCGTCTGCGTTTAGCTGGAGGTTGCGACATTTAAGATGCGTTCGAAATTAGTAAACGGCAATGAATGAATAACAGTCATATTTCTGACAGTTTATCTGACAAACAAACAAACAACCATTTCAGCGTTAAAAACATGGCTATAAGATCTTTGAAATTCCCGAGAAGATCACAAGAAAGTGATTGTCGCAACGGCATGCATTAATTTTTTAATGATGCATTTTAATTATGCTATGTTTATGGGAGCAGTGGTCTAATGGTAGGACGCTGGCTTAGGGATCGAGAGGTCCCGGGTTCGAATCCCGCCCTGACCACTGGAATTTCCTTGAGCAAGAAATTTATCCGATATCTGCTCCTCTCCACCCAGGTGTATAAATGGGTACCTGTGAGGGAAATAAGCCAATATGCCGTGGCTGCATACTGCGCCAAGTTGTTAACGGACAACTTGTGATCCAGTGATCAGGGAAAAACCAGTAAAGCGCCTTTGAACGCACCCGCGAGTATGAAAAGGGCGCTATATAAATGGTATAAAACAAAAACAAAAACAAACAAACAATTAACTTGTTTATCATAGGCGATAATAAATATTTAATAAAACGATCAAGTCAATCACTTTTTGGTGTTACCGCACGTCTATTATAGACATTCACAGTTTGTTTTACATTACTTAATCGGACTCCCATAGCGCGGTAACGACTTGACACCTTAATAGTATGTTTAATCCGATTATCGATAATTGCGCGAGCAAAATGTGTGACACCGCACTCGCTGTGTTGACTAGGTATTGTTATTTTCACGCCTCGGGCATCTTGAGAATTTAGACCGTCCGGTTTACTCAATGTATATTTTACGTTGAAAATGACAAAATTTACGGAGATACCCGTCCGGTTTCCGGTTTTCAGAGAGTTCGGTTTATTCAATATTTTTTAACAATAAAATAGAAGGAGAAAATACGGGACTGGCCCGACCGTCCGGAATCGGGAGAGTTCCGGTATTCAGAGAGTCCGGTATTGGCAGAGTCTACTGTACTTGTAAACCATGCTGTCAATTTTTCTAATGAGCTTAAAATCTGTAATAAAAGCAGTCTGCATTTTTATTTTAGCTGTTAAATGTGTGTGTATTTTATTTTGTGTTTTTCTTTCATGTTTTTTGCTTTTTAAAAGTGTGCTTTTCTGATAACAGTAGTTTATATTATAGTTTAATTTGATGTAAGGAATGTATTATTTCAGTTTACTATAAAGTGCCCGTCTTGTAATTGGCAAAATAACATTTGGACCGACGTGATTTCTGAACATGTCAGTTTGGATAATAGGTCAAATAATAACCAATACATGTCTTTTTCTCTCTAGCAATATTTTGTTGTGCCAGAACTTTTGAAAAAATGCTTGTCCTAATGAATGTACTTGGATACCAACATTTTAAAGGTAGGTCAATTTTCAGGAAAAAAACAGCAAAACATGAATGTTTATTTTTACACCCAAGACTTGTTTATGGTTCAGTGTTATCATATTTTTTCTCAAAACAATAATCTTACTTCTTGTTTTAGTCAGCATATATATTTTTATCACAAATTATGTGTAGACACAATTGCTCTGAGGAATTTTGTTTAAAGGTGTAATTGCCATATGGTGATGGGAACAAACTTGTAGTCAATAAGATGAGGTGTTTCATGTGTATAACATGCTAATTTAACATGGGGCTTTTTTATGAATTTTGAGAAAAATTGCCTTATAAAAAAGGAACGCAGTATTGTTTCCCTCAGACTTACAAGTAGTGCTAAGTGGTACAACAATTAAAGGATCTTAAAAGTCTTTGTGTAGACCTGTGCTACAGATTATAGAAAATGTGTAATTGCCTTGTGATTTCAAGTACTTATGATTGTTTGTTAGTTAGCAACAATATTATTTACTGTTTTTGTATGTACTGTAGATGCCTCATATTTCAAACTGTCTACTTCTACTTCTACCAGTTGACGACCACAATCAACTCGTTGATTATTATGTCGTAGTGTGGGTGTTGAAGAAAAGTTGCAGAATAAACGATTAAAAGTCCAGAATGTACATGTACAGTTTAAAAACAGAGTTCTTTACAGTTTATATAAAGTGTTTGTCCAATTGAGCTTTGAAGCACTTAATTGACCCGCAGATACTATGTCTGGCGGCAGCTTGTTCCAATCTCTGATGGTCCTTGGGGAAATATGAGTTGAGTCTGTAGTCATTTTTTACATGATGGAATTTGGAAGGTTTTTTCATGCATGCCGCTGGTGAGTCTTCTTGGTGGTATTAAGCGATGTTCTTTATTGATGGCAACTTTTTGTTTTCGATTTTGTATAGCATTAAAAGTCTGGCTTCCTTCCTCCTTGTCTCAAGAAATTTCCAATTTAGTTGTTCCAACATATCTGTAATCCTTGATCTATTACCATGTCTATTTGATACATATCTGGCGCCCCTCCTTTGCACCATCTCAATTTTCTCTATGTCCACTTTCGTGTATGGGTACCAGACATTTAAGGGTAAGTCATGTTTATAGTTTATGAAATTTCCAATGAATGTATTACACCTAACCACTTTTTACATGATATGAATTTTGGTCCTGTAGTAAAAACATACACATATATCTCAAAGTGCTGCCTTTTATTGCATTTATGTTTTAGATTTATCACAGATGTATTCCTTATTCTGTTCAAAATATGATATTATACAAGTAGCATTTAACAAGTGTTCATATAAATGTGATGGTAAGTCATGTTTATAGTTTATTCCCTATGAATGTATTACACCTTGCGACTTTTTTACATGATATGAATTTTGGTCCTGTAGTAAAAACATATTCATATATCTCAAAGTGCTGCCTTTAATTGCATTTATGTTTTAGATTTATCACAGATGTATTCTGTATTATGTTTAAAAAATGATATTATACAAGTAGCATTTAACAAGTGTTCATACAAAAATTTATGGTGCTTTACACATACATGAAATATTGGAATTGTAAGCAGATGTAATATACGGGTCATTTAGTATTTAATATCCTAATACCTTCACAGTGTTTAAACATGTCTACATTTATATTGAATCATATCAAGTGTATTTTGTATTTTAAGCATAAAGGTGTTCAATTGGAATTATTTTATTAATGATGCCCCATTTCCAAGAGGTAGGGGTATGTTGCTATGCACCTGTCAGTTGGTTTGTCTGGTCCAAAGATCATCTTGTTTCTGCATGATATCAAGAAGATGCTTTGACCTACGATTATGTAAATGGGTATGATGGTTGTTTGCGAGCAAAGGAAGACATCTATTGATTTTGATTTTTCACTGTATCTACTCAAGTGACCGCCAATCATCTTTATTGAATGTTGGATACTTCAAAGGAAAGAAAGGCTGGTGTTGATTTTCAGGTAAAAGGTATAATTGAACAAGAAATTCATTCATGTCACACAAAACTACAAGAATACTCTGACAGCCATCATCCGAATTGGTAAGTTTGTTCATCGGAAGAAGCCTATTACTATTAGCTTTGGGAGCAATAAGTTGACGGTCAAGTTCACAGGTGCTTGTAACCTGCAAACTTTGTTCACCATAGACCAGATTGTTTCTGCTGGCTATTTAAGAACTGGTTTAACCTGTAATCATCCAAATTAGTTTGCCGGATATGCTTGGGAAAATGAAGCCTATCCATTTTGAGGTCAACCACAATAAGATGTTGAAGTCACATAGGCATGTTAAATGAAAATCGTTTCCAAACAATATCTAGAGAGAGCTTTAAACGAAAAATCACAAATAAGTATGAATTTTAGTTGTGAGGCCCATAACAATTTTGAGACAGTGGCATGCAATAAAAAATCTTAACAATTGAACATAATAATGACTGGTCAGCAAATCGTGGGGATACATAGTTGACAAACATTTATTGTAATGTATTTATATTACATGCCTATGAGTGTACAGCTTACTTTTATTATAGCCTACTAGTGTCCATATACCTAAAACAATGCTTTTGTATTGGTGGCTTGTGTTTAACCAGGATGTAAAATTGCTTATTGTTGCGTGCAAGATTAAATGATGTTTTTACATTGTGTTTCAAGCAAGTGTGCAGTAATTTATAGCTGTCAAATGTAAATGCTTGCCAAGTCCTGCAAGTCCCGTCTGAAATATCATTCCAACAAAAAATCACTTAACAGTTTTCTTTACTATGCTGATTTGTAGTTAAATCCTTTTTTACAACCCAACGTCTCTTTGAGAAGCACAATACATGTACTTGATCACATCTATATGAGCCAAACAAATTAATACATTTTTATTAATTTATCCACTTGTAGCTTGCAGAGGAAAAATTAGCTCCATGAAGACAGATTTCTGAATACCACATTTCAATCCTATTTATTGTCTAGCTTAAACTGCCTAAATACTGATTGTTCAGTATATGGCAGGCTCTTCTTGCATGATAAGCTAGCACATTGGGCTCCTCCTGTCTGCACAATTTGTATAATTTTTGTAAATAAAAAAATGAAAGAACAAAATGTGTGTTACTTTTATAAGCTCATCCGAGCACAAGGTGTTCATGATGAGCTTTTGTGATCTCCCTTTGTCTGTTGTTCATTGGCTTTTGTTCGTTGTCCACATCTACCTTGTGACAACTCCAGAGGTATTTTGTATTGTCTAATCTTTGTGCAACTTGATCAAAACATTTAATACAATTATATCTTGGACGAGTTTCAAACTGGGTCATGTGATGTCAAAAACCAGATCACCTGGTCAAATCATAAAAAAAACTTGTAACACTCTTTTTTTAGGCCACATGTATAAAAAAATCTTCATGAAACTTGGTCAAAATATTTACCGTGACATTTTCCAGACTAATTTCAAATCTGGCTGACATGCATCCAACTTTTTGGTCACAGTGTTCTATCTTATATAAAGCTTGTTACAACTCTAGAGGCCACATTTAGGACTCAATCTTTATGAAACTTAGTCAAAATTGTTGTCTTGACAATATAAAGACAGAGTTCTAATCTGGGTCAGAACAGGCTAGCACGTTCTATTTCAGATTTAGTTTCACTTAATTGCAGTTTTTTAAGCAATAGGGGCTCTTAATGAAGTTCGGAAATGCATTTTTTGCGCATGATCACATTACACATTGAGACGTGCTGTTCCGCGTTTGAGGAGGAGACGCTCTCCGTGCTTATCATGGGAAGTTTGAATCGCTGCCTTCTTTGACCCCTACGAATCGTGTACTGTTCTGGTCATGTTCAAACCGTACTGACCCTGACTTGCCTGCCCTGTACTTGGCATCATGCCCATAAATGACCTATTGGTTATTACCTCTATTATAGCTTACATAACATTGACTCAGTTGGCTCGATTTTCTAAAGTCTTGGTGCTAGTGATAAGACGGAGTGTCGTTCACAAGAAACAAGTCGTTACTTCCAATATGAAGGTCACAACTCAATGTTTTTGAAATAATTCGACAGAATTGAACATGTTTAGACGGAAGTAAAAAAAGATGGTTAAGGTGGTAAGACCAATTCCCGCGACATATATCAAGGGCCGGAAAAAATACGATTTTAATACCTTTACTGAAATTGCACTGGCAGCATTAAATACAGGTATCTGCATATTGTTTTAGTCCGTATAGTTATCATTTGATAACCCACCATAAAGCAATAGCTATGCATTATCATATCACGTATGCTTCCCCACGCATCTGAATCTCAACAAGGGTTATCTGACGACAAACATATTCAGTTTTATATAATTAGATTGCTATAAATACATTTCTTGTTGCAGCCTATTATAAGCATACTGGTATTAGTTTAAACCAATTTATTTTAGCTCGATTGCATCGAAAGCCTAAGGCTTATATAAACGCTCTCGAGTCCGTTTCCTGGACCTAGAACCAGTACTTGGTGTCTTTGGGGAAGATCTATAGAACGCTCCCACTCTGGGAATCGAACCCGTGACCTCCCGGTCGCTAAGCGGACACCATATCCATTACACCACGGCGACCGCGTATTTAGTTTGGGTAGTAGTTTTGTACAGCTTAAAATTGGTCTTTAAACTACAATGAATTAATAGGGACTTATCATAGCTAGATTGGTCATTGTCGACTCAGTTAATATTAGTACACGAGTACTTCAAAGTACATGTACCTAACACATTACGTGGGTACGGAAAATATACTTTAAAAAATACATCGGAGTATGGCCGCATGCCTTTAAGCGGATTTTCCGTACCCAGGGTTGTCAGTGATTGAAAATAACATACGGTGTAAAGTTATGTAGATCTAATTGGAATTTTAAAAGTAGAAAACACGTGTAGGAAATCGTGGTAGATAATGCCCGCTGATTATGTAAGATCTCAAAGTACACCGCCGTTGTCGTTGATCTTGCGATTGCCCGCTGATTATGTAAGATCTCAAAGTACACCGCCGTTGTCGTTGATCTTGCGATTGCCCGCTGATTATGTAAGATCTCAAAGTACACCGCCGTTGTCGTTGATATTGCGATTGTCATTGTTCGTATTCAAGCAAAGTGTGAAATTGGATCAAATTGAAGGTATATTATATTTTCTTTCTACCACTAAAATAATTAGCGGGAACACTAGTTAATACTTGTATACTTGTGACGTGTATATGACATTTGAAAGGGTGTTAAACGTGTCATATTAATTGTTGTTGCCATCAGACGAGCATTCTAGTCAGTAACAATATTCTGTAATGTCTGCACACTATGGAAAACCATATAAGATTGTTTGCTTTAGCACTAACTCCTTTCCCAATAATGTACGTAGGATGTTTTTTCTCTGAAAGCCACATATTTACCAAGTATTTTGCAGGTTGGCTGCACGCTGGATTTTGATTGTTATGCAAGTTACGTCACTTTTCAATTTGTGTTCCGTCCGCATTAAACCATCGTCTGTTAAAAGTAAATAGTTATGTGTATTGATATGATCTATTTACCTTATTTTTCACGCTATCTCGACAAAATTTGCTCATATTGTATATAGTCATTTAACCGTGTACACAATTGAACATAAGGCATATTTACCGCCAGTTTTCCTTGTGAAAATAAAAGGCAATTAGTTATTTCGACTACGATCTTTACTTCCACAACCATGGGTTATGTAAGACGAGTTTGTTTATGTTTTTTTTCCTCAAAGTAACAAGTACTGGACATGTTGTCTGCATATAATGCGTTGTTTATTGGTCGGTTACGGAATTGTTAAGAAAAGTACCCTAAAATGTATCCGCTGTCAAAATATAGTCAAACTTGGGCTTAAGGTGTGATAGTTATCTTTTCTTTCCTTCTATCCGTGATAGTTATCTTTTCTTTCATTCTATCTTGACCAAATTTGCACATATTGGATATACTCAAAAAAATATTATTTATTATTGAAAATAAGCAAATGATTGATCATTTGATATTTCGTACCTGAGTCTTTGCCAGCCCATTACATCAAGCAGTTCATTGTCTGATTTCAGACCCAAACCCATGACGCCTAGCAGTTCATTGTCTCATTTAAGACCCAAACCCATGACGCCTAGCAGTTCATTGTCTGATATAAGACCCAAACCCATGACGCCTAGCAGTTCATTGTCTGATATAAGACCCACACCCATGACGCCTAGTGTCTGATTTAAGACCCATACCCATGACGGCTAGCAGTTTATTGTCTGATTTCAGAACAAAACCCATGACGCCTAGCAGTTCATTGTCTGATATCAGACCCAAACCCATGACGCCTAGCAGTTCATTGTCTGATTTCAGACCCAAACCCATGACGCCTAGCAGTTCATTGTCTGATTTCAGACCCAAACCCATGACGCCTAGCAGTTCATTTTCTGATTTCAAACCCAAACACATGACGGCTAGCAGTTCACTTCTGATTTCAGAACAAAACACATGACGGCTAGCAGTTTATTGTCTGATTTCAGACCCAAACCCATAACGGCTAGCAGTTCATTTTCTGATTTCAAAGCCAAACCCATAACGGCTCGCAGTTCATTTTGTGCTGTCATTACAGGTCATGGATTTTCATGAAGTCAGTCTAGTTTCCACCAACAAACATGACTTTGACCTCGAGGTGGTGTTGAGAGCTCTGCGGATGAGCCAGCTGGGTGGAACAGATGTTTCTATTCCTCATTATTTGCAGGCTTATGCAGAATTGTGCAGGTAAGATGCTTTATAATATGAGTCGCGTTCTGAGAAAACTGGGCATAATGCATGTGCGTTAAGTGTCGTCCCAGATAAGCCTGTGAAATCCGCACAGGCTAATCAGGGACAACACTTTCCGCCTAAACTGGATTTTCGGTAAGGAGGGACTTCCTTGAAACTTAAAATACCATTAAAGCGGAAAGTGTCGTCCCTGATTAGCCTGTGTGGACTGCACAGAACAAGACACATACTATGCCAGTCACATTGCAGTTTTTAGGGGTGATATGGAGAATTGTTGGGGATTTTTAAAATGATTTATACTGACATTCTTTCGTTGTTATAGTTCGGTTAAGGATATTATTTGCACAATTCTATGAAATTACGCGGTCATTTTACAGTTTCACCAATTGTATCCAAAAAACCAAACCAACTTTATTACCACTGTAAGCGTAAAATATGTCTTACGCGTCTTCCTATCAGGTCTCTACAACTTAGTGGAGTATTGGTAGTACTACTTTACTGTATTTTATTAACACTTTATACAGTACCAAATAAAATGTCTTTGTATCATTTTCAAGGTTTTTCAAGCTCACTGGTCGTCTATTTGGATTCGTAGCGAAAGATCTTGAAGGAAAAATGTATGTGATACAAAACAAGCTGGACGACGACCACATGCATCTGAATTATACATCGGTTAAACAAATGGCAGCTTTTGAGATCAACAACGCGGACCTTTCAAGCAAATCTAAAAGTTTTGTCGGATGCAGAGCCTTGCTGCGGCTTCACTGGGCGTTAGAATTTATTGTCGAGTTTATGAATAAATTAAAAGACGCTTCAGACCATGACAAAACTTCTGTCATTGCTTCTGAAGTTTATTCAAAAACTCTTTCACGTCACCATCCATGGATAACTAGAAAATTAGCGGCTATGGCGGTGCACTTGCTTCCTTCGCGAATTGAATTGATATCCGTGATGTGTAAGCAGGATAATCAGCATGTCTTAAAACTACTTGGCGAAGTAGTTATCGAAGGAAAACGGGTTTATGATATGGTTGAATCAATTCTTTATAACAACCATTTATTGCATATTCCGTGACAACTCAGTCATGCTATTTAATTACTATTATTTAGATATAGCTAATGAATTCTGATGAAAGCATCAGATAGCGATAGCAGTTGACGTTATGGTTGTTGTATGCTCAAACGCGTTGTGCTCACATTTATGAAAGTTCATATTGAGTTAATAAAATAACCTGGCTGTACTGCCATATTTACCCAAAAAATTATACATGCAAATGATGCTTCATCACTTATTTTCACTGGACATCCTCTCCATAATTAATGTTTAAGGAGCGTATAGACGTTATTTCCCCCTTTTTTAATAGATGTGTATTCCCACTTTCAATTTAATTTTCGTTATGAAAATACATATTATAAGAACAATTTGTCGATACTGGGTTTCAGTGGGATTCTAAACGTTTCCCGCAAAATCCCGTACTTTTTAAAAAGTTTATAAACACTTTGTAGAATAGTGACGTTAATAGTACGTAGCGATCGCATACAAGCTACGGTATTTCATGTACATGTTATTTATTATGATTCAATTAAATACTATATTAAGTAATCGTGTAAAACGTACTTTTTTCAAAGATAAACTCAACTGCAAAAACTACAGGACATAAGTGGGAGAATTAATGCATGCTGCAAACATTACATGCAGAAAGACCAACCTTTCGGCGATTCTGACAAATTCTTTGTCAGTCCTGGAAACTGAAAGAGCCACGAAAATGCCTAACCCCACAGCAGCATTAAAACATCAAGTTTTCGGAATTGTACTTCAGGGATAGCCCCTCGCTGCGGAATACATTAAACTGGTGAGGCATACAGAATGGCAAACCTAGACGCGGAAAAATACCAAAAGAAGAATTGAATCAATTAAGGCAATAACTTTTCAAGAGGGGGCAAGAGTTTTACTTAGTGTGAACTGCACAAACTATGCTCCGGAAAAAATAAGAAAACAGGGCAAAACTTTAAAAACAAAAACAGGAGAGCACAATGTATTGAGTCGCGTTCTGAGAAAACTGGGGTTAATGCATGTGCGTAAAGTATCGTCCCAGATTAGCCTCGTTCATTTAAACGAAAAACGTCATAAAAGCGGAAAGTGTCGTCCTCTGGGACGACACTTTACGCACATGCAGTATGCCAAGTTTTCTTAAGACGCGACTCAATTGTTCGCATGTAGTGCATATCCTGTCAATAAGAACTACCTACCTGTTGAGTTTCAAGTTGATACGGTATGATACCTCATTTAGTTTTTTTTCGCAGTCAATAAAATCGGTTAAAATTATGAAATATAATTGACATATTGTATATACAGGATAAAATATGTATGTCACTACAATAGCTGAACAGTTGTATTCAAGTCGTATTTGCAAAATAAACAAAGTTAACCTGAAGTTTATGTTGTTAAAATCATATTTAAACGCATCAGAAAAGGGTATTTTACATAACAAAATGTCCAATATTCATGGAATTAAAAGTGAAGCATATATTCATAATAATATTTTAACAGTTAAGTTGCACAATTTTACTAAGTAGGGGACATATATAAAATATTTATATATTATTCACTCAGAACAATACTTAAATGTTAGAAAAAGATAAATATGTTATGACAAGAAACTTTTAGATCAAAAATATATGTAATGACTTTTGCAATTTGCAAATTTTCTGAGGCTTCCAAATTACGCCAGAAAGTTTTTGAACGCCTAGTCTGTCACTTGTTGACTATTGATATATCGGAGATTTCATTGAACTGATGTGGGTTTAAATCATATGATATGTGTTTATAATAGTATGCTGTTTGCTTGCCATATTATGCTGTATGTTTGTGATGGTATGCTGTGTGTTTGTGATGATATGCTGTGCGTTTGTGATGATATGCTGTGTGTTTGTGATGATATGCTATGTGTTTACCATAGTCTGCTGTGTGTTTGTCATGGAATGCTGTGTGTTTGTCATGGTATGCTGTGTGTTTATCATGGTATGATGTGTGTTTTTGTACTATCCTGCGGGTTTGTCTAGCATGATGTCCTTTTCATTCGCTATTATGTAAGTTGGCGTTATTTTCATTCGGAACATTCGGTTCTTGTTAAAATCTAATGGTCTGTCTGTATGTTTTTATGTCTAGCTGTTTATCTGTTTGTGTGTCTGTCCGTCTGTCTGTCTGTCTGCCTGTCTGCCTGCCTGCCTGTCTGTCTGTCTGTCTGTCTGTCTGTCTGTCTGTCTGTCTGTCTGTCTGTCTGTCTGTCTGTCTGTCTGTCTGTCTGTCTGTCTGTCTGTCTGTCTGTCTGTCTGTCTGTCTGTCTGTCTGTCTGTCTGTCTGTCTGTCTGTCTGTCTGTCTGTCTGTCTGCCCGTCCCTCCGTCCGCCCCTCCTTCACCTGTATGTCCGTATATCTGAGTTGCTTGCATATTTATTTTCATAAACTATCTTATTGAATATTTTGAATTTGTTTATGGTGTCAAAAAACAAAAGTTTTGTACAGGGAATTTTCATCATGAAATTATATTCTTAGTGAGATAGGTATTCGATATTCCAGCAATATTCATTGAATATGATGGTGATTGCAAATTGTCTTTATATTTAGTTCTCATTACCATTTTCATCATACTTTCTATGCTTTCAGAACGTCCAAAGAGGGTCATGCTGTTGTTATTTTTGTCTAAGTTATCTCTATGAAATAAATATGATGATAAAAAATGCACACAAATCTCGACCAGTGCGTTATTTATAAATTTGAATGGCGTGTGTTCATTTCAAACTTGCGATTAATTTTGAAAAATGAGTTGCGTCTTAAATTATGCAATAGCGAACAACTTTCTGGTTAACTGTTTTCTGGACACTACCGGTATTCTGTAAGGTTGTAGACATCACTGGCCTTTAAAGTCGGTTAATTTAGCAGTAAAACGTGTTTTTCAAACGTTGAAAAACACACTTAACAACAAGAAACATTCATTTCTATTCCAGAAGTCTTTTCTCACTAACATTTAAGCTTAAAGTTCTCTAAACAGTTCAACTAAAAGTATTTCAGGTGTAAAGTTCACTTTATAGTTCAGCTAAGTCTATCTTTACAATTAGCCTATGGCTCTGCAGGTTAATGAAAGACAAGTTTGATCCCTGTAATAATATAGATGTAGAAGCTGAAATCCAGTCACCATCGTTAATGCATTAAGACAGTTGTTTTCAATTGTTTTTCTTTAATGTGACTCATCTACGAAATATACATACGGTCCATAGAAATTATCAATTCGTTATTGTTGCAAGTGTCACAGACTCGGCAGTGGGTTTAACATTGAGTGTCCGAGAGCTGATAAGTATGTGTGTTCTTAGCTTGTTGTGGTCCTTCCGAGTCTGAGGCTGCATTATGTGAGGATCGAGTACGTGTGTCCCAGCACTCCTACCTAATCAACCTACTACTCAGTCCAACTTATCCGCTAATCAAAACAAAGAACGTGTCAATGACATAAAATGATAAGGGACAGTTACTATCACCTAAAATAACAGACTTGCTAATTGGCATATGCCAAACAAGGCCCACCTCCTGCAAGTGACTACCAAGTGCTGCACCTCTCTTTCCCCAGCACAATGTTTTCGCAACCGCGTATTACATGTATTACAAACAAATCGGACGTTTTTTGTTTTGTTTTTTCAAAACCAGAAATGGACAAATTTAAGAGCGGACGAAATAGTCATTTTTATGAAAAGGGCGAAATTTTGTGCCGACGAAAATAAATGGTTTCACAGTATACTTGCGTTGTGTGTGTGCGTGGGGGCGCAGTCCCTGGAGGAAACCCCACCTGTCTGGTTTGGTGATCACTAACCAATCTCACATACCCTGGTAGCGGGGATTTATATACGCCAAGTGCAGTGTATTTTATACCCGTCGGACTAGGTAAACCCTAGACAATGGTCGAAATCCAATATTATTATTTTATCTGCACTTACCAAGGTTCTGATGATTTGTAATTGGTTGAAGCACACTTCCAACTTAATTTGACAGAACAGACTCTGAGAACAGGTCCTAAAGCTCTATCCCCTGTGATTCATAAGTAAACACAGTTGACATTGGTTACTGAATTAAATTAACTAAAATAAAACCCGCGGGATTGGCTCTGTGACAAAACAAATATCATAGTAATGTTTCGGACACAAAATTCTAGATGTTTAACATAAAATTATATAGTTTAGGTTTAAAATGGCAAATTCATCATCACTTAATTTTCCTTGATAGTTTATTAACTTGTACAGGTCGACCAAATTTCACATCCACGTAAACCGACTCAAGACTAAATGAGGGAAGAAACTGCGAAACACATTTAGTGGAGTTACGCCTATTCTTGATGTTGATTCTTATTTGGGCTCAATTCGGTTTCACTTGTTTTGACTTGAAACGAAATGTCAACAAATAACGTTCTTCTGTTTTAAGCAAGATTTTAAACAATGGACATCTATTCAAGGTATAAAAAAACAATTAATACAAATTTGGTTTAATTTTGACAGATGTGATTTGCATAGTCTTATTGGATTGTTTCATATTTAAAATCCTGTTTTAATTGTAACAACTTAGCATTTTAATTTTTGATACATTTTACAAATTACTTCCTTGGATCTTTGTTATAATGCCTGTTATTATTTTGTTATGCCTCTCTTTTGAGGGCATATAGATTTGCCTTTGTCTGTCTATCTATCTGCCCTTCCTTCCACTGTTTTTTTTCTGTATAGTAGTTGCAATAATCCAACTCGCAGCTACCCTCCGGGTCGGTGGGAGTTGCAACTGATAATTGCAAGACTGTCTACGGAACCTCTGTAAGATAGATCAAATTGTCAATTTAAAACTTCGACTTTTGGTTTGATAACTGTTTTTATAAACTTTTTGTGTTGAGCATTTATCCAAAAACAACATGCAAATTTATATCGATGGTACATGTAACAATTATTGTGTTTGTAACGCTGTTTTAGGTTGATTGAATTCAAATTTATAGACAAACTGTATTGAGACTTATTTTTTTGACATCAGTTAACAAGGACAACTCTGAGCTGTAGGTATGTACCCATAAAAGCTCAGAGCATTCAAGAAGAACTGTTCTGTATAGATGTTATTTCTTGTTTAATGCTTTGAGCTGTTAGGAGTCAGACTAATAGCTTACAGTTCCTCTCAAAGGCAAAACCCTTTTTATATAATAAACCTTTGTATGTTCATTAAATAGAGTTCAATATTAAAAGCCTAATATGAGGTAACAAACACAATACCGGCTACCTTTGACATCAAATTGCGTGTCTTATGGAGAAATATTCTAAACAAAAACTTAATAAAAATACGTTATCAAACAGAAACCAAAAGTTTTGAATTAACAATTATAGTCAAGGAAAGTAAACGATTAGCTGCACCATTTTTTTTTATGTCCTCCACTATAGTAGTGGGGGACATATTGTTTTTGCCCTGTCTGTTGGTTGGTCTGTTGGTTGGTTTGCGCCAACTTTAACATTTTTTAATAACTTATGCTATATTGAAGATAGCAACTTGATATTTGGAATGCATGTGTATCTCATGAAGCTGCACATTTTGAGTGGTGAAAGGTCATGGTCAAGGTCATCTTTTAAGGTCAGAGGTCAAATATATGTGGCCAAAATCGCTCATTTTATGAATACTTTTGCAATTTTGAAGATAGCAACTTGATATTTGGCATGCATGTGTATCTCATGGAGCTGCACATTTTGAGTGGTGAAAGGTCAAGGTCATCCTTCAAGGTCAGAGGTCAAATATATGTGGCCCAAATCGCTTATTTTATCAATACTTTTGCAATATTGAAGATAGCAACTTGATATTTGGCATGCTTGTGTATCTCATGGAGCTGCACATTTTGAGTGGTGAAAGGTCAAGGTCATCCTTCAAGGTCAAATATATGGGTCAAAATTGCTCATGTAATGTCACTTCTGCAATATTGAAGCTAGCAATTTTTTATTTGAAATGCATGTGTATCTCATGGAGCTGCACATTTTGAGTGGTGAAGGGTCAAGGTCATCCTTTAAGGTCAAACGTCATATAGGGGGACATTGTGCTTCACAAACACATCTTGTTATCCTATTGTTTGGTGGTAAGACAGGTCTGTAATTATGCTGTCATTCGAATGCCTGATATGAGTTCACCATTTCAGCGATTTTACTGGCGTCCAAAAAGCTATTGCCACTTTTTCGCAACGTGAAAACTATTGGTTGATCTGACAATCATTTAAAAAAGCTTACAACTAAATTAATGTCATTGATTATATTATTTCTTTATTACTATGATTTTTTATAATGACTCAAATTATTAGAAGTAACATCATAAGTTTGAATATGCTTTATTTTTATATAAATGTTTTTCATTTTTCCATATGATAAACATTAAAAAATTCAGGTGACCAAAATAATTGACTTATGTTAAAATTACTGTAACAGTTGGCTGCATAAATATTTCAGATTTATTTATTCAAACATAATTCTCAGAAACAAAGAAAAGGATAACTCTTTATTTTAACATCTATTTTATAACACTTTATTTTAACTCATGGACTAATGTCAGCATTGTTGACAGTTTCATTGTGTTTTTGAAATATAATTAAAAAAAACCTTTACTTGCAGAGCGCTTAATGATTAATCCTCTTTCCAAACAAGTTCTGTATTTGCTGAAATATTAACTGGCTACCTTTATTCATGTTCAATGTCATCATGATTGAGGACAGACACTGTTTAAAGGTTCAGATATCTTTTTTTTTCCCACTGAATTGCAACAAATTAATTCCCAAAGAATTCAAAAGATTAAACATTAAAATACTGCTTATTTTTATTTTAACTGAGTGTGTTTGTGTCCAACCAAATGTGAAACAGATGCTGGACAAATATTGGCAAAAATATGAAAATTTAGTAGCTAAAAGAACATTCAATGACAACTGAAAGTGTAATAGTCCAAATGCAAAAAGCTTATTATTTATTTAAAAATAAAGCTTATCAAGAGTCAAGTTAATCTTGAAATGTTTTTGTTAATATACAACTATCTGAAAACATCCTTACGTAATTAGACAATGTGTCTGACAGTGTAAATGAGTCCAAATAAAGCAAAACAAGCTAAGTCAAGGAAAATATTTATCATCATGAGGCAAAACTCCTAATAAACAACATTTGTACATGCGATGTGACTGTAACTTTGCAGACCAAGAGGGCGTGACACCAACCTACGCCCACGTCCGGTGACTGCCACCGTGACAAAGCCAAGCTGGATGCGACCCGAAGCCATCGTGGGTCCGAGATCTAGGTCAGTGGAGTCGCTTGGATCCACTGCATCCCTCACCTCTGTACTGGACCATGATAGCTACATCAGTGTCAGGTGAGCAAATAGGATTTAACCCTTTGCATGCTGGGAAATTTGTCGTCTGCTAAAATGTTGTTTGCTGAATTTCTAAAATTAGCATCTTCTTCGATTTTTTTTCAAAGAATACCATCAGAATAACAAACAGTTTGGATCCTGATGAGGCGCCAAATTTTGTGGCGTCTCATCTGGATTCAAACTGTTTGCAAAGGCCTTCAAAATTCGGTTCCAGCACTGAAATAGTTAATATTAATTTTATTGTTGACCTCTATTGCAGCTGTAGCGGCTAAATTCAAGTTTTGCAATAACAGATATTAAGGAGTAAATAACTCATAGTGTTGGGCACAGGACTTCCGAAATCACCAAAAATGGTTCAAATTTCAGGGCTTCGGGCGGTAATTTTTCCAAATTGGTACAGCACTGGTACTTTTCCCAATTGGGAAAATAATCATTGGTTTCAGGACTTGCATGATTAATCAGGAATTTCAAATTGATGTTCAGTTTTAAAATGTATTATAATGATTAATCTCAGTAAAATTTAAACTGCAATACACATTTTCAGCATGAATATAAGCAAGCCGTATTCAAAATAACATTTTCAGCATGAATATAAGCAAGCCGTATTCAAAATAATACAGTGCAGCCCATGAACAGAGTTTTTCCACTTCTTTCAGTGATGATGAAGAGCGTTACTATGATGACTCATCACCCACTGATCCAAATAAGCTTGGGGGCAAGGAAAACCAGGAACCAATAAAAAACAAGCAGGAAATACACAATAATACCTTTGTGAAAGAGAAAAAAGTGGGCAAGAAAAAGATAGTCAGGTAAAGTCAGGTTTTGTGGTGGCATAATATATATCATGGCATTTATGTTGCTATTTCAATACAATTATGTATCCAGAAGACTTGTTGAGCATATTAATGTTGTTATGTGTTCATTGGTAAATATTGCTGATTCTTTATCTATCGTTATCGTGCCTGCTTCGGGAAAGAAGGATAAGGCACTCAAAATGGTCAAGTGTAAATGCATGCATGCATGAATTTAAGTTTGCCTAGACCACAGAAGGGAATCCCGTATTTTTTAAATATTTTTTTTATGTATATATGCTTAAACGAAATAATAGTTGCTATTATAGCATATATACCAAAAAAAATACGGGATTCCCTCCTGTGGCCTGGACTGTAACTTAGTTATTCATCCTGCAACAAAACTTGCAACAAATGTTCGCCAACTTGAGATGTCATGCCACATGTTACACCCATCTCCCTTCTTCAAAGGTCAAAGTCAACATTTTTGGTCAAAAGTCATAACCCAGCTTTGAGGACTGTTACTTATCTCAAAGGTCAACGTCAATATTTGAGGTCAAATTAGGCCATAAAACAGCTTTTCTGGACAGTAAAATTCAATTTTAAATGTTTAAATATTATCAAGGTTTACCATGTGTTGGAAAATGTGTCCTTGTTCAATAGTCAAAATCACAAAAAATGCCAAAGGTCAAACAATGCATCTTTAGCCTTTTAAATACAGGCATCCTGTAAAATAGAATATTTGTCAGTTAGTGGTTGCATGCTGACTTCATGGCCATGGTGTTACATGATTCATACCTTTTAACAAATAGGCACACATTTTGGCTGAATGCGCAATAAATTGGTAGAAGTAAAATGGTGACACATTCTTTGCCTGCGTTCAAACATGTGTTCTGTGGGCATCCATATACAGTCAAACCTGAATTTAGCGGTCAGTCAAGGAAAATAACCAAAGTGACCGTTGTCCACGGGTGACCGTTTAATTCGGATCACAAATTTCAGATGGTTTGTCATTCGGTAGTATTGCTACGTCGTTACCCCACCCAGTCGTTTGCATACGGTGTTAAACAAATGCTCATTGCCGTTAACTAAGCATAATAACAGAATTTACGTACATTGAAAAATACAGAATAATATATTATAGATTGATTTAATTTCATATTGTTATTAAACTAAAGCAATGACTTTATCAACGCTTGTATAATTGTTTACTCATGCATCTTGATCATTCAATAAATAAAACATGTCACGTGCCGTTGACGTCACGTCCGTACAAGTCTAAAAAGCGGATTCGCATTCATAAATCGATAGTACGGTGATATTGTACCGTTCTAATAAAAAAAGACGCAAACAGTTTGTTAAAATTTATTCGTACGCAAACATCACACAAAAAGCAATTTTAATTCAACAACCTCATACAAAATACAACGCTTCAAACTCACATTTGCATTCGATGCATACTCCTACATTATTTCTCGCTTATGCTTAAGCACACTCTGCACTTGCGTACGTCCAACACAGAGCTCACTTGCTATTACACGCGAACTTTTTCCATATTCAAACAGTTTCAAACACTTGACTCGCTCCTCTAATGTGAGGAACTTACGTTCACCACTCATTGTTATTCCGTGATTTATTATTCCGATTGCTTTTAAAAGTGTTGTGAACGCTAGAAAGCTCTTTAAAAGAATGATCCGAAAATTTTACTTTAAAATCGATACTCAATATTGTAAGTAAAATGTACTAATTAGCGGTCATTTAATTAGCGATTATTACTTTAAACGTGTCAAAAACTCTGACATATTTTCTGTTGAAAAAACCCCCACAATTATTTCGGGAAAACAAACCTTCTCAACACCTTATTATTTGTTTACTCGCAGCGGGCCGCTTTTATAATATCAAAGGCAATTACCGCTATCAAACGCTTTAACCGCAAAATAGACGGACAAATGATGTGCAGTATTTTTAATTTTCGCGACTCGAGACGATTGACGCGTGACCGTTGATATCAGTTCAAACATGAATTTCGGAGTTGAATATAGTGGCCGTTGGCCGTTATGGACAGGTGGCCGTTAAATTCAGGTGTAATATAGAGTGTTTTTCGTCGGGGGGATTCCAGACTGACCGCTGTCTGCAGGTGACCGGTAAATTCAGGTGGCCGTTAGGTCAGTTTCGACTGTATGTCGATTTTTTCATGAAGAGAAATTAGTATGAATTGATGTTATTTTTTCAGAAAATATGTGGAGTCTTCGTACACAGATGACACTGCAACAGAATCTCCTGAACCTGGCTTGTCACCATGGGAACAGTGGCTCATACAGAAGGTAAAGGATGATCGACAAAAGAGGCGGGAAGAACGGAGGAAGAAAAAGGAAATAGCACAAAAAAAGAAGGAAGAAGAGGCAGTAAAGCAGAAGAAATTGCAGCAGGCAGAAGTGATCAGAAAGGAATGGGTGGAAAAAAAGAATTTCGAAGAAAAACTGAAAAAGAAGGTAGAAAAGCAAAGGGAAAAGACAGATGTGATGATTAAAGAGGAGCAGAAAAAATTGGAGCAGGTGAAGGCAGAGAGGAAGTTTCAGGAGTGGAAGGAGATGAAGGCTGAGGAAGAGAAAAGGAAAAAACAAGAGGACAAAAGAAAGAAGGAGGAAGAAGAGAGGGTGCAGAAGCAGCAGAGAGTTCAGGCACAGAAGAAATTTGAAGAATGGTGTAAAAAGGCAGACTCAAGACCAAAGCCACTGCCGAACAGTTTTGGATACACGTCTGGGAAATTGACAGGTTAGTAGAGCTTCTATTGATTTATAGTTACACATTTCTATTGAACATTTTTCCTTCTATTAACATTCAACATTTTGTAACAATAATTTTGTTTGAATACCAGACCACGGTTGCCAAAATGTGTCCATATACAAGACAACAGTTTCCCATATTTGTCCTTATACCAGACCACAGCTGCCTACTTTGTCCATATACCAGACTACAGTTGCCAATATTTGTCCACATACCACACCATAGCTGCCCACATTTGTCCATATACTAGACCATAGCTGCCCATATTTGTCCATATGCCAAACCATAGCTGCCCATATTTTTCATACACCAGACCATAGTTGCCCATATTTGTTCATATACCAAACCATAGTTGCCCATATTTGTCTGTATACCACACCACAGCTGCCCATATTTGTCCATATACCAGACAATTGTTGCCCATATTTTTCCATATACCAAACCATAATTGCATATATTTGTCTGTATACCTCATCCCAGATGCCCATATTTGTCTGTATACGACGCCAACGTTGCACATATTTGTCAATACACCTGACCACAGTTGCTCATATTTGTCCATACACCAGACCACAGTTTCCCATATTTGTCCATACACCAGACCACAGTTGCCCATATTTGTCCACATACATGTACCAGACCACAGTTGCCCATATTTTTCAATATACATGTACCATACCATTCTTCCCTATATTTGTCTATACCAGGCCACAGTTGCCCACATTTGTCCATATACCACACCATACATGTACTTGCCCACATTCGTCCATATACTTGATCATAGTTGCCAACATTTGTCCATATACCAGACCATAGTTGCACATATTTGTCTGTATACCAAATCACAGTTGCCAATATTTGTCTGTATACGACACCAAAGTTGCCCATATTTGTCAATACATTAGACCACAGTTGCCCATATTTGTCCATACACCAGACCACAGTTGCCCATATTTGTCCATACACCAGACCACAGTTGCCCATATTTTTATGTCCCCCACTATAGTAGTGGGGGACATATTGTTTTTGCCCTGTCTGTTGGTCTGTTGGTTGGTTGGTTGGTTTGCGCCAACTTTAACATTTTGCAATAACTTAGTTGTACCATAGAATGATTTTTGTCGGGAACCATCTAGACTGAACACTGTTCTCAGATGACTGCTAAGTCATGTTGGACTGTGTATAAATATGTTGAACAGTAGTTAAAACTATTTATGAGTGCAAGTCCTTATGTTTGTGTATTATGCGATAATCTTTGATATTTTATTTTTTCCGCCTAAACATATTTATGCTAAAAAGTCACTTTCTTTAAACAAAAAATATCATAAAAGCGGAAAGTGTCATCCCTGATTAGCCTGTGCGGACTGCAATTTGTAACATATAATGATAAAAAAAACCCCTAAAGTTTAACTTCAAATTATAATTTATTGTAAAAATACTATTTAAAATATAAATTGCTACATGTTTATGCAATCCATACAATTAATATCACACACAATATATATATATATATATATACCAGAGCTCCAGATAAGGTTTTGTGAAATTCTTAAATTACTACCAGATTTTCAAAAAGAATTCTTAATTCTGAAATTTTATTCTTAATGTTACTACTAAGTTTTGGAAAATAATTCTTAATTTTTCTAAATGACCTAAAAATCAATAATAATGGTTATTTTCATGCAAAAAAAATCAAAATAAACATACTAACAACTTTATTTATACGAGTTCAACAGTGTCTTTTCAGTATTATACAATTTTATTTTTCAAATACCTTCATATGCCCAAACTGTGCTTAGATTGCATGCCTTAGATGAATTTTTACATATTTCACAATTAAAACGGGTCTCCCCTTCAATCTTTTCAACGATTAACCACGGGACTTGTCCCTTCCACTCGTTTAATGTTTTTTTTGTGTTTAAGTTTGGACCCGTCGTGTCGCGTTTTTGTTTAGCATTTCCGACTGTGTCGGCAACTGAACATACAACATCGTATAAGATCTTTTCTATAATATCTTTCTAAACATTTAACTTCGGCTCACTTTGTGTACAATATGTTAAAAGCGTGTTTTTGGACGCTTTGCAGTTTTTTAGGACGCTCTCTGGGCCCCGCCATTGTTTTTTGACAGATAGACTGTATACACCGCTTTTATTGGAAAAAATGCGCTTTGTTAAACAAACACGATAACCATTCTATATAAGCACCGCAAAGATCTTTAATACGCGAAAAGAACTCAATAAAAATCGATATGAACCAATGTAAAAATAATATTCGTAACTTTATTTTGTAATTCTTAATGGTACGACAAGATTTTAAAATAAATGCGTAACGGACTTGAAAATAATTCGTAATTACGAAAATACGACCCTTATCTGGAGCTCTGTATATACACATGTAGTTAAAAGAAATGCATAGTAAAAAAAATGCATATTGAAAAAATAAATTATGTCTAAAAAAAGACTATTGCGTACACATTAATTTATGGATGAAATGATTTTGCACAAGTAAGTACGTGAATGGCTCTCTAAAATGTTTGTATCAAAGAAGTAAAAAGTATTAAATATACACATTGAAAAAAAAAAATACTTAAATTTCTCAAACTACCCTGTTCTTAAAATCAATATGAATTATCAAGCATTTTACAAAGTTTCATTGTTTATATTTCTAATATTGTTATATGTAAACAAATAAGACAGCATTTGAAAACATGTAATATTTACTTTTTTTTGTAGTTACAAGCTTGCTTTAAATTAGCATATTAGTATAACAAATGCAAGAAAAAGGTTTAATTTTCCGTGTAATGGTGGAACAGTTATGAACATGAAAATAAGTATAAAAAAAGTCTTTGGTAAATTTGAATGCACAGGTTGTTTTCGTAATAGATCTGTGTAATATTTTATAAAACATACAGAAGTGTTTACATAAAAATTAATATTTGTTATAAATCTTATACACAAGCAAAAATATAACTTCTCCAAATTAAGTAACAAATTTAGTCTAGAATTAAAAAAGACGCAAATATCAGTCCTGGTCAGAATATTCCTGTAACTGGTTCTATTTTATGCTTCTTCTTGTGTTTCCTGCTGGTTGGTTCCCTGAGTTGGACTGGTTTCCTTTTCCGCATCATGCTGGGTACCAGTAAATCCAGATGTCAACTCTGATTTCATGGCTAGAATCTCCTCAGGATGGTCTTTGTAGAATGATGGCTGCTGTTTTTTCTGAAATTAGTGCTGTTTTTATTGCAAATACAGGAAATTGTCATAATAAAGGCTTTTTCCTAAAGAATCACTTTTTGGGCTTGTTGTTCAATGTAGAATAAGGAGTGGTGAAATTGCACCTTTTTCAATATGAATTGTCTTAGTATCAGTCATGTTAGAAAAGAAAGTGCTTTATCATTATAATTATTGCTGTAAACTATCTTATATTCAGATACATATGTCAGGACTGGCAAAATTAAGGTCAGGGTGCAATTTTTTTGCCAGCAATCATTCGCCATAAGTGGATTTTAGTGAATGTCAAGCCTTGCACTATTTGTCCACTTACCACGTCCTGTGCTAAAACATCTGCCCCATGCTTTTGAAGTATTGAAGCCATTTCTTCGGACACAGCCATGGCGTAGTGGTAGGGGGTCCGGTCCAACTGAAGTTTTAATATGTATTTAATTTATGACATTGGTCTGAAAATTGTATTCCATACATGTACACATGTACCTGCTGATCATGGAGGAGAAACGGTAAATACTGGATGTCAAATTTATACGAATGATACAACTTGTGACATACACGTATTGCAAAGGTACATGTATATAAATAAAAAAGCTGTAGAATAAACAAAATACTTTGACATAAAAATAAATTAATATTTATTCAACAATTTAAATATTGCTGACTAAATATTTGTGTAAATAAGAATGTTGTTATGACATGGTAAGTTTTTGATAAAAAAATTGGTATTTGAGAATTTAATTTATCTTTTGATTAAAAAAACCTTTTTAAACAAATATATTACAAATGTGACCCACATTATCCTTGCACTTCATGGCCATGGGGAAGTGTGATGTGAGATGTTCCACAACGTCCCTGTGACCCCCCAGGATGGCTAGGTGTAGCAGGGACCGACCTCTTTGGTCCTGTGCCAGGGCCAACTTCTTGACCTCTAGGGCTACTTTGAGGTCGGCTAGACCCCCTGTTTGCACTGCTCTGAACACGGCCTGGATTTTTTCCTGTGGTTAGATAAGGGGGAGGGGGTATAATGTTAGAAATATTGTCAACCCATGATTAAGTACCCAATATTGGTCACAAAATGAAAAGGCTTTAGAACATTTAACAATTGTTGTTTGAAAATAACCAGTCAGAATTGCCATTAAAGTTTTAATTGACAGTTGTATTTGTTTGCTTTGATTTGAAGTTTTTCTGTCTGAGCAATTTCCCCTTAACTAAAAATGATCGGTCCTATCTCACACACTATCTCCTGTAATCCAAATTACAAGTTTTTTTTATGGCGATTCTCTGACAGGAGAAATACAAGTGCACTAAAGGACAAATCTTCTACAAACTACAAACAAAGTGAATTACCAGAAATTCAGGTAGTTCTTTGAGGAAGGCCTTCGTTTTTTCAGGCAGACTCGTAGTGAGCTCTTGTAGCTTGGCCAGGACAACATCAAACTTGTCATAGCCAGCCAGCATCAGGTCCTCTAGCTTGTCAAACTCACCCATCTCCACAAGCTTCTGTACATACTGGTCTGCAAGTAGAAATTAGCTGGTCTTAGCCTGCCCTGTGTGTAAAATGTCATCCCGGATTAGCCTGTCAGTCCGCAGAGCCCAGTTTTCCCAGACCACAACTCAAATGTCATCTACAGGAACTGACTGTCTTAAATATAGTACACACAATTCAAAATGTTGTTTTGCATTTAGATTAAATTTTTTTTGGAGGAGTACAATCATTAACCACCATTTCTCTGAATGCTAAGCTAATTTAACTACCCCATAGTTCTATTCGTTTTATTTTAGTCTTTCACATAGTCCTTTATTCTTTTGGAAGGAAAGCCTTTTTTTATTTTATTTTGCTGAACCATGAACATGTAGTGTAAGTTGGCAGTGTTTTGCAACATTTTATATATCGGAAATATGAAACTTAAAAAAAACTTCACATTTTCTAAGTGGTAAAAACTCAACACTTTCTTCATGGGTTAATTTGGTTAAAAGACAAGACCTAAGCATTCACCTGAAATATTTCATATTAAGAATGCACAATCACTGACATACATTGCATGACAGTCAAACGATAGCAATAAAAATACACACATAATTTCATATTTACCAATAGCTTCCACGTTTTCCCTCACTCCGCTCTCCACTGCAATGTCTCTGGCAGTCTTGTTGTTACAATCACGCTCTGAGGGGCTGTACCCCATGTTGAGCAGGGTGAACAGGTCAGCCCCGGTCTGGCCCGCTAGCTTGTGCAGCTCAGTCTGTCCGTACACATCCTTGTGGGGTTTGTCCTTGGGTGCGTCTTCCTCCTCCCTGTCCTCCATCACTGTCTCTAGACCTGGCTGCTGGGATAGGGCTGCCTCTTTAGCCCTGTGTCCATAGAAAATGGGAGACACTTAACCCTTTGCATGCTGGGAAATTTGTCATCTGCTAAAATGTTGTCTGATGAATTTCTAAAATTAGCATTTTCTTCGATGTTTTTTCAAAGAATACTATCAGAATAGCAAACAGTTTGGATCCTGATGAGACACCACTGTTTTGTGGCGTCTCATCTGGATCCAAACTGTTTGCAAAGGCCTTCAAAATTTGGTTCCAATACTGAAAGAGTTAACCCTTAACCATTCAGATACACACTTTGAAGCATATTGTATTTCCCTGGTAAATCCTATTTAAAATCTTTCATATTAGTTTCTTGTTTTAAAGGCTTCGTTTTCAAAACTTAAGATACCAATGAGCAGCAAACAGAATAAAACATGAACAGACTGTTAGTTACTCGCAAGCTGTTTTGGTTTTATGCTGGTTGCATTTTCATTGTGCTACTGAGCAGGAAAGGATTAAGGTTAAGGAACAGAATCAATGGTTAAGGTCAAAAGTGGTGTATGTGCTTTGCATGAATGTATTAGATACACTAAAATTACGTTAACTCATTAATGTATTTAACAAAAAACATTTTACATCAATTAAATGTATTAGATTAGAAGTCTATGCAAGTTTATGTTGTTATCACATGCTTTGTTATCTGTTTTGCAAATACAAATTTTCATTCACTATTCCTACGTGTCATCACTTCCTAATATCGGGTTTAATAATGAAACAAATTGTATCTAATATAAACAAGTTATGGGTCAACCCTTAGTTTATACCTTATACAATTGTATCTCATAAGTTAGGAGTCAGCCCTCAGTTTATTCCCTATACAAGTGTATCTCGTATACACAAGTTATGAGTCAACCCTCAGTTTTTCCCTATACAATTGTATTTCATGTACACAAGTTATGGGTCAACCCTCAGTTTATACCCTATACAATTGTATCTCGTAAGATATGAGTCAGCCTTCAGTTTATCCACTATACAATTGTATCTCATATACACACGTAATGAGTTCACCCTCAGTTTAATCCCCTAAACAATTGTATTGTATATACATAAGCTAGAGTCAACCCTCAATTTATCTCCCCATACTTCCGCTGGAGTTCCTCCTGCTCCTTCCTCCTTTTCTCTTCCTCTGCCGCCTCCTGCTTCTTCCTTTCTTCCTCCTGGAGCTGCTGAAGCTCCTGTTTCCTTTTTTCCCGGATTTCCCGCTCCTTTCTCTTGGCAGCTTCTTCCTCCCTGATTTGGGAAAGCAGCTCCCTTTGCTGTAAACAAATTATAGTTAACATTATGTACCAATTACACCCAGGGCATATTCTCAATCTTCGGGGAGTGAGGCACAGGCTGTTTCTGGTCGGAATTTTTATGCAAAATACCTGAAATGGAGGAATTTAAAAAACAAATACCCTCAAAATAGTTCATTTGGATACTTTCAGAAATAAAAATTTAATTCAAGCAGCCATTGATCTTCAAGCTACTGTATAAAAGAAATCCAACTGAGCTCACCTTGTCGTTATATTTAGCATTTGCATGGTACATATACAGCCACTTGGCCAGGAACTCTATAGGGTCTGCTGGCCGTTTTTCCGCAATCTCTGACAACGCCGCCGTGAGTGCGTTGCCCAGGTGTTCGGCCACGTAGCGTCCGTCCACTGTGGTGGGTGGGGGATTGGGGCGTTCGTCCGGGGAGATGTACATCTGTACTGGACGGTTTGGATTCTGGACAGGCCTGGTTTGTTGGGTAGAGGCAGGCGGTGGAGTGGCAGGTTTTGGGGATGGGGGCTTCTGCTCCTCAACTGAAAATAAGCAAATTACATGAACAACTTCATGAATACCAAATAGTTCCTGGTCATTTTTAAAAAGGAAGTGTAATGTTTTTGTCAAAATATTGTTGAACAATATACAGTAGTTTGTTTGTTTCTTTTTTTGTTAGAAAAAAGGCCTTAAATGATTTCTGTTGCTGGACGAACGCAGTTGTATAAAATAAATGTAGGGCTTTTCCTCCGAAAAATTGGTGGCCCTAAGCTGTAAAATATGTCAATTAATCTTAAAGGAACAAACCAAAAACCTGCCTATTATATGAGAAACGTTGCTAAAAAATATACATTTGCATTTATGCAATATTATTGAATTCTATGTAGTACCTGGTGCCTCTGCAGTCTGTGTGGAGTCCTGTACCTCTCTCTGGACTTGATTCAGTTTCCTCTGCAATCTCTCTAGAGTAACCTGCCCTGGCAGGAGTTGCGGGTCTTCCTTTATGTCCTTGGGAGATTTCTGGTTCTGCAAACATTCAAGCAGAAGAATATTCACATAATAGTTTTCATTTCTTGAAGTATTTAGATTTTTTTTTACAATAGGCGATGGCAGGTTAGTTAGTATTACTGATTTAATCCAATTTATGAAAAGACAAAATCACAAAATATTGCCTAACTAAGGGTGTTGGGCTTCTATTCTTCTAATTACAGTATTTATTTTTATATATACAACTGTATATATTTATTTAATATATAATGACACAGCATAAAACTTCAGTGATTAAACACATTTAAAAAGCAGCTTAAAATGTGGTTCATACCAAGTCTAGTAACTCTTCATCTGCCCCTGCCTCCACTAGGAACTTGTAAATATCATCTTCCTTTTGACCAGCTGCATAGTGGAGAGCAGAACGCCCCATCTGAAGTTCAGCAAAAAATCCAACATCAAAGTTGGTGCTTTGCTAAATTGTAAGTTTGTTAACACTAAGAATGAAACAATACTTCAATAACTGTGATTATTTAAGTGACATCCTACTGGGCAATATTATTGCATTTAAAGATGTTTTTTGTTTCTTTACAAATTTAACAGTTATGCGTACAGGCAAAGACAATTTCTAGTTCATAAATGTTGTAATGCATATATATATTCTCTGTAGCCATACATGGTCCAAAACTTTGATGTTTTCTGGATAGGATCCCACTATGTTCTTGACCAGTTCGCTATGACCCATCGCCACGGCCTTGTGTAGAGGGGTCAGTCCTGTACGGTCCCCAGCCCTCAACAGGGTCTCGTCTCCCTGGAGGTCATTGAATTGTTCCAAGCTGTTGCCTTCAATCGCTGCATGTAGCCTTGCAACGGTTGCCTGTAGTTTATTGATAGACTGAGTAAATCTTGTCATTGAGATACACATGCTCGCCCAATTGTCACCTTATATAAAATCAAATTCAAGTTTATATAGCTTCAATTCCCCTAAGATATACTGGTGAGTAACTTGCAGGCTGTTCTGGTTTTATGCTGGTTACAAAAGCCATTAATTTTTCACGTTGATTCTTAGCAAGAAAGGCTTAGCTTGGTCATATCTGCTCCATTTTGTTAATTTTAACTGAGATACTTTAATGAAGTCAGTCTACTTGACTTAGTATGAAGTCATTATGATGTGCCAATTTATCTAAGAAGTTAGCTAGATTGCTTAAGAAACTTGCCTATCCCCCTCGCTATTTGCGACAACAAAATAAAATTCATTTGAAATTTTAGCGCTTTATTTACCATCATCTTGGGAAATTCCTCCTTAAACTTTTTAATGTCCTCTGATAGCTCCTCCCCCGTAAGGAGGTCAATCATCCACTGCTCAAGAAAGCCCTTAAGAAGCTCAGCCACTAGCTCTGTCCAGCTCTTCCCTATGAATCATCCACAACTGAACTCTATTTAACAAACTCTTTATAATGTTAATCTCTTTGTGTACTTTGCTACATCGTATGAATAAAAACCAGGATAAGCAAGAAAGCAAACGTTTGAAAAAAAAATCAGTATTACCTTAACATGAGCATGTAGAAAAAAAGAAATAAATTGAAAAGGTTCAATGTATTTTCCCTATTCAGAATCTTTATTCGGACAATGTTAAAAACTTAAATCAAACAGTTGCTGTTTTTCACACATTGTTTAAAACTAAAAACCAAAGTTTCTAAACCCTTTACCACTGAGATACGTATTTTGACGCATTTGTAGTCACTTAGAAAGTTACATTTAATATTAAAGAGCTTTCTTACCAGATTCAAGTTTTAAAGGCTTCATTTCCAACCCTTAGTTGCTGCTGCGCAGCAAACAGCATAAAACCTGAACAGACTGCGAGTTACTCGCAGGCTGTTCTGGTTTTATGCTGTTTGCACATAGCCATTTTCACTTTGCTTCCGACAGGGAAAGAGTTAATCTTCAAATGTTAAAAACGGAAAAGACAGAATATTTCCATTTATATTACATAATGCAAAAGCTATAAACCTGAGAGTCTCTGTTTAAGTGTTTCGTGCACAGTCATCTTGACCTCGACTGGACAGTCCTTGACCCCCAGAATGAGGTCAATGGCTGTGTTACCCTCCTCGTCTCGTACGCTGGGGTCTACTTTTTCCAGTAGGGCTTTCAAGACCTTTATAAAGCGCAAAAGTGTGTTTGTTTGATTTTTTTTCTGTTTATTTTATCTCTGTGAATTACAATAGTTTTTGCTCCACACAATACTTCTATTTCACTTAAATATTCTCAAAAAGTAAGCGTTTTTCCTAACATACTGGGTTAACAAAACCTTATTTAAGCCAGACAACATATAAAAAGTCAGACAACTATTGATTTCACAGAAAGCAAGAATCTTTATACGGTAATGTTGAGGGTTTTGTAATGTTTGTTAGGTATACTAGCCTTCAGAAATCTATCTTTTACTGGCTGTCATCCAACCCAAAATGCCGCAAATTCTTGATAATTATATATAATTAAAACTGGTCAAAAGTTAATTTAAGTCGCCATAGGTTATTATACATGTATAAGGCCAAACAAAAGTATCCAAATCTAACCTCAATTGATTTTACTTTCTGCCCAGCAAGATGCAAGTATGTTTGGCCTGCTTGGTTTCGTGCTGTAATGTCAAGGTCATCTTCAGGCTCCTGTAGTTGTTTGAGGACATCTTCATCGTTGCCTGAGACCAGCGCTATGTAGAGCTTTGTCGTCTCCATTCTATGAAATTATGTTGTTGTAAAGAAATAGTGTGTTAGCTTTGTTGTTATACATTTAGAGTGTATATTCAGATTTTGTTAGTACATGATTTTATCCAAAATAGTTCACATTTCTATTGAAGTATAAATTATCTGCAAGTTTTTTTAAATCAATTGTCTTTTTTGGGGGGATGGAATTACATGTAGTCAGTGGATTTCAGTCAATATTTTGGAACACACTAATAAAACATGACTTTGTTTATATAGTGTTCAATTGTAAACCATAACTATTGCTGCAAGAATGTATTTTTCTTATTACACAATGTATTTGAGATTATAATCCACAGAAATGTATGAGCAGACAATAAATATTTCAGCAGCCACTTCTTGTTTTAAAAGAACATGCTCAATTATTGTGTTCTGTTTGCAATCTACACCTGCAAAAAGTTAAATCACCCTTGCTTGATATATTGACATATTAACCTAAAGCTTTTTTAATAAGCTGCATTCCTTGGAAAATTGATTTGTTGTCACTATTGGCATTCCAGCATTATTTAAGCCATGAAATCATATTTGCAAATTAGAAGTCTTTTTAAAAACATCTTTAATGTCTTTTATGCCCCCCAAAGAGGGCATATAGAGATTGGACCGTCCGTCCGTCTGTCTGTCTTTCCGTCACACTTTGCATTTAGGTTTCGCATTTAGGTTTCGAAAAATGCTCATAACTTCTATGTCACTTCAGATAGCAACTTGATGTTTGGCATGCATGTGTATTTCATGGAGCTGCACATTTTGAGTGATGAAAGGTCAAGGTCATCCTTCAAGGTCAAAGATCAAATATATGGCTTCAAAGCGGCGCAGAAGGGGGCATTGTGTTTCTGACAAACACATCTCTTGTCTTTTTATCTTTCGTATATAAAATAAATATGCAAATATGTAAAATAAAAGTAAGCTTTAATTCCTGATAAGGCATGTTGTGCAAATGATATCAATATCAACAGTTGACAGCATTAAAGGGGCCTTTTCACAGATTTTGGCATATTTTGAAGTTTGTCATTAAATGCATTATATTGATAAATGTAAACATTGGATCTTAAAAGCTCCAGTCAAATATCAAGAATAAAATTTAAAAAAGGTAAAAAAGTAGCCGGTACCAGGGCTCGAACCAGTGACCCTAGGAGTCCTGGAGTTAGTCTGAAGTAAAAACGCATTAGCCCTCTCGGCTATTCCGCCAGGTATACACAGGTTAAACTATTTTATACCTTATATAAGCAATCTTCGTAGTTTCGTAAATTTAAACGACAACAACAGAACTCTCCAAATTATTCAATCGTTTCGCGTTGCAACGCTTTATAATTTTTTAATTTTTTTAAATCGTCAAAAGATACATATAATGGCTATATTGGACTATGGTAAATGTTCAGTAATACTGTTTCCTCACAAATATCATAACTAAAACGAAAATTTGCGAATCTAAAACAACTTTTTTTAAAATTTTGTCAATTTACCAAATTGTGAAAAGATCCCTTTAATCTAATGGTATGCTCATCTTCAATGTCACCATTTAAACCTTCCATGCAAGTAATTTTTACAGTTCTTGATCCCTGTCAGTATTCATTTCACTTAAACATATTTGTGTCCATAAATAAATGATTAAGCAAGATTTATAAACAATCTTATCTTCCTTAACACTGTCTAGTTTGTCTGACAACTTGAAAAGACATTTAAACCCTACACCATAGAAAATATCAATTTATTAAACATTTCATTGAAACAAAACCTATCTACCTTTTCTCTCTGAGAAAACTATATCCTATCAAATATCAGCCTTTAAAACAATACCAAAAGTTTCAATTTACACAGCAATCCAACCATTGACAGAAGACTTTCGCTCCGTATCTAGGGAGTTATTTATCTTGGCAACCAGGCAGCCATTAAATAGTAGCAAGGTTGAAGGCTATTACAGAGAGCCTTGGTGCGTGAAAGGTTGAAAGCGTTTTTCAATGAATCAAGGATTGAAGAGCTAATATTTATCTTTCAGCCTTTGGTAGGCCTCTGTCAAAGCCCAGGCTAATTTTCTTAAGAATTTGTAAATGAATTTCTTATTGAAATACATAGATAATTGCAAGGCAAAGGCTTAAGAGTTGAATTTCTTGCGGTTGAATGAAAGGTGTCATATTTGCATTTAAACTTGTCGATTCTCCTTTTGAAAATTTATTTATAAATATTTTATGTCAAGTTTGCAGTATTTTATATATATGGTAGAAAATGCTCTAGGCAAAGTTATAGCATTGATGGAATTTGATAAGGGTTTAATGTTTTAACATTTCATTTAATTTTTGGCTATACATTTTGTGGTTAACAGAATAAATTGTTTCTGTGCATTCAATATTATACTTGTGAAAAACAAAAATAAAATTAATAACATAATTTATTTAAAGTAATTTTTGAGCATTGATGCTCTTTTCATAATGTGAAGTGTAAGGAAATTAAATATTTATATATTAAATATGTAAATGTATACAGTACAATCTTAAATGAAAAAATAATATATATAGATTCTTACATTTGATGAAAATAGGACATATTAAAAGAGATTTTTAATGGGATTAAACTTAAAATTAAATGTTTAAAAGCCAGCGTTTTGTTATATGCAAAACTATGAAATTGCAAAATTTTGTGTCTGAGCTAACTTGGCTCCAATTTCAACACTCATGGAAGCCTTTTAAAGCTGAACGTCTGTGTCACGTGGATAATAGCTATTTTATTTTGTAAAATTTTAGTTTGATTAGGTTAATACTAATATTAAGAATGCTAGTAGTAAAAGGGAGATGAGTGATACTTATTTATTGTCCAGTTTTGGTTAAAACTAACATTTATTGCATCTTGATGGGATGTTCAAAGTGTTAATGTAAAACTGACTTGTTTTAATACCCAAGGCTTACAGGTTTGAACCATTCTACACACTGACCATCTGTATCATATGATGTTAAAATCAGACAATTGTGCTGAGTTCCTTATTATTATACTGGCCACTTTACTCATAAGGTTTATATCTTTAAAGGTTGCTCAATAAAACATGGTATGTCTTGTATGGTGAATTATCCTCCTTTACCGAAGTTAGACTGAAAGGCTGGAAGAGGGTGTTTGTTGTGTGGGAGAGAAATGTGGTGCATTCAATTATTATGAATTAGTGGATAAAAAAAATCATTTACATGGTTTTACACCATCACTGTGTTGAGGATTAGCATGCATTAACCAGTAGCAGCACATTATACATACAGTTTCATTTACTATGATTTTACCACCACTACTTCTTTCCTGGGCTTGCAAATAGTATTCATTTAGAGAGAGCTTGTATAAAAATTAGACATGTGTGCATTAATAATCAATTATTTAAAGATATTTTTTTTTAAGAAAAGTATTATTATGAAACTATATAAGTAACGGTAAACCATTTGCCCCTTTAAAAAGTACCCTATTAATTTTGTCATATTCAGGTTACCACGACACCAGTGCATACCCAGTTCCCTCGTTCTACAACCCGATGCCCTGGCAGCCCATACACATCCCCAGACCTGCGTCTGAGAAGAAGACAAAACGCAGAGTGAAATCGAAACCCAAATATGCGTGGAACCCAGAAAAATACAGATAACAGGCGCAGTGATTATCAAATCAACACAATATATGGAAGTTTAATGTACCTATTCAATATTGAGAAAAATAGTATTTTTGCATTGAATGAAGATATGTACTATACATGTAGCTTCCCCCCCCCATTAGTTTGTAACAGGAATTTCTTGTATCCTTACAACTCAATAAATTAAAATATAATGTTAACACAAGAGAGGGACAATTGTTTAATGACATAGCAACAATTGCATGTGTATGTTTGGGTTGATGTATTTAGGTATTCACTTAGTGAAATCTTGATATGTTTAAAAGTTTTGGACTACCAGAATAAATTTTGTATAAATCTTGTATTTTAAGACAAGTAGTATGAATATTGAGATAGCGGCATTTGATATTTTGAATACATGGAAATATTGAATAGGTGAACTAGTACCGGTATTTCATAGCTGCGATAATGGTGATGTTGTTTTAATTAAGCATTGAGTATTAAATTGCTGTATAATGTGAAGATTTCTTTATCAAAAATAATTGTTAAAGTCTCTTTAACGCTTAAAATCAACTAAAATTTCGTTAAGTATTTCTTAAAATAAAGTTAACTCCTAAACAATTAGTGTTCCTTATAGCAATAGCCACAATTTCAATGCTAGATGTGGTATGATAAGATAGATTTTTGTAGATATAAAATGCTCGTTTCTATTTATTTGTGACTTCAATATATTCCATTTTGAATTCCCGTAAATATATCTATTAATGTGACACTCGAACACCATGTTAGTGTTCATGTGTCGTATGAATAGATATTGTTGCGGGAATTTAAAATGGAAAAACAACCAGCATTTTGTATCTACAAACATTTATTTTACCAGACCACATCTGGCCTTGAAATTTCTGCAATTGTCATAAGGAACACTGATTTAAATTGGTTAAGTTTATTTTACGAAATATTGTACGAAATTTTTGTTGATTTTGAATAGTAATGTTACTTTAAAGGCTTGATTCTTGAAAATTGGTGAGCACTATGCTTAACAAGAAAGTATATATTTCATGTGGAAAGGCATTTACTATTTTTCTTTGTTGCTTTGTTTTATTTGTGTCTGTAAGGGATTTCTTAACAGAAGAAAGAAAAACTTTAAAAACATCAGTGAGTCCTTCTGATAGGGTTCTTATTTTCCCTGATTTCAGAAAAATCTTTTTTTATGCCCCCGGATCAATAGATCGGGGGTATATTGTTTTTGGCTTGTCTGTCTGTCTGTCATTCTGTCCCAAAACTTTAACCTTACAGTAAAGTTTTGCAATAACTTTTGAAATATTGAACATAGCCTTGATATTTGGCATGCATGTGTATCTCATGGAGATGCACATTTTGAGTGGTGAAAGGTCAAGGTCATCCTTCAAGGTCAAAGGTCAAAAATTTAAAACTTTAATATAGTAAAGTTTTGCAATAACTTTTGAAATATTGAACATAGCAACTTGATATTTGGCATGCATGTGTATCTCATGGAGCTGCACATTTTGAGTGGTGAAAGGTCAAGGTCATTCTTCAAGGTCAAAGGTCAAAAATTTAAAAATTTAATATATTAAAGTTTTGCAATAACTTTTGAAATATTGAACATAGGAACTTTATATTTTTCATGCACGTGTATCTCATGGAGCTGCACATTTTGAGTGGTGAAAGGTCGAGGTTAAGGTCATTCTTCAAGGTCAAAGGTAAAAAATAAAAAAAGTTAATATAGTCAAGTTTTGCAATAACTTTTGAAATATTGAACATAGAAACTTGATATTTGGCATGCATGTGTATCTCACGGAGCTGCACATTTTGAGTGGTGAAAGGTCAAGGTCATCCTTCAAGTTCAAAGGTCAAAAATTTTAAACTTTAATATAGTAAAGTTTTGCAACAACTTTTGAAATATTGAACATAGCAACTTGATATTTGGCATGCATGTGTATCTCATGGAGCTGCATATTTTGAGTGGTGAAAGGTCAAGGTCATCCCTCAAGGTCAAAGGTCCAAAATTTAAAACTTTAATATAGTAAAGTTTCGCAATACCTTTTGAAATATTGAACATAGCAACTTGATATTTGGCAGCATGTGTATCTCATGGAGCTGCACATTTTGAGTGGTGAAAGGTCAAGATCAAGGTCATCCTTTAAGGTCAAAGGTAAAAAAAAGCGGTGCATTAGGGGGCATTGTGTTTCTGACAAACACATCTCTTGTTTTGGTTAAGCAAATTTGAGATCTTAATTTTGATGAAAATTGTGTGCTTTCAGAGTGTTCACACAATGGCATAATACTTAACCTCTAAATCAAGTTTAACTGTAACATTTTCATTTTAAAAAACAAGCTCAATGCATGTGCGTTAAGTGTATATCCAAATTAGCCCATAGAAGGTTATCAGGGTCGACACTGTCTGGTTTATGTAATTTTTATGCCCCACCTTCAAAGAAGAGGGGGTATATTGTTTTGCACATGTCCGTCGGTCGGTAGGTTGGTTGGTCCATCCACCAGATGGTTTCCGGATGATAACTCAAGAACGCTTAGGCCTAGGATCATGAAACTCCATAGGTACATTGATCATGACTGGCAGATGACCCCTATTGATATTCAGGTCACTAGGTTAAAAGTCAAGGTCACAGTGACTCGAAATAGTAAAATGGTTTCCGGATGATAAATCAAGAATGCTTATGCCTAGGATCATGAAACTTCATAGGTACATTGATCATGACCGGCAGATGACCCCTATTGATTTTCAGGTCACTAGGTCAAAGGTCAAGGTAACAGTGACTTGAAACAGTAAAAGGGTTTCCGGATGATGACTCAAGAATGCTTAGGCCTAGGATCATGAAACTTCATAGGAACATTGATCATGACTCGCAGATGACTCCTATTGATTGTCAGGTTACTAGGTCAAAGGTCAATGTCACAGTGACTCGAAACAGTAAAATGGTTTCCTGATGATAACTCAAGAATAATAGTCCTAGGATCATGAAACTTCATAGGTACATTGATTATGACTGGCAGATGACCCCTATTGATTTTCAGGTCACAATGTCAAAGGTCAAGGTCACAGTGACAAAAAATGTATTCACACAATGACTGCCACTACAACTGACAGCCCATATGGGGGGGCATGCATGTTTTACAAACAGCCCTTGTTTGTTTTTGTTATTGTCTATGCAGGAAGTATGTCCTGTGGCTTACCCATGCAAACTGCACAGGCTAATCTAGACTATATCTTACACACAGAGTAAGACCTGTTTTCCTAAACTCATTTGTAATGCTCTTTAATTGGTCTAGGTTTAACAAATATTAGGCAACAGTATAAAGCCTTTCAATTCTGCAAGCTGTATTTTTCTGTAAATATAATAGCGCACTTTTTGTTAGGCCTTTTTTCATAGGGAATAAAATTCAACTGAACATGCTATTCCAAATATCTATTTCAGATAGTTAGGGGCGAGATTTACTACCTTAATATTAGCTAACTTTGTAAACTTATTAGCCCTAGATTTTAAGGAGATATACATGTTGGAAGTTATGAAAGTTCAGAAAATTTTACTGCTGAAGATAGAATAATCTTCAATGAAACTCATTAAGCCTCTGAAAGTTGTTATGGTTAGTAAATTAACTTGTGTAAGATATTCAAATTGAAAAAAATAACTAGTATAATTGTTTCATCAATATTTAATGGCTATTTGTGTTAATTATCTTGATTGCAACTTTAGCAAAGCTTGGATTTTTGTTTTGACTACTAGTGTTCAATGGTACAAAGTTGGGACTTTAATTATCTGTCATATTTTGCAATGTAATATTATACTTTTATTGATGTTTTAAGATCTGATATTTGAGTGTTTTAATACATTTTTTTCTTAATTATTTTCTTAGATTGTATTATATATATTTTTGTAAGCAGTAGCAATAAATATGCGTGTGTGTTTTTAGATACTTTATAAAATAATTTGCGTCTGGACTAGGATGTCAAAAAACAGATTTTTGGTATCTTATGGGAAAATAGGTCTAAAACCATATGCGGTAAGATGAAGCTCAAAACAGCTTACCGGTAGGTCTAGCATCATATGCGGTAAGTGAAGCTCAAAATCAGCCTAGGTCTAACACTGTATGCGGTAAGTGAAGCTCAAAATCAGCCTAGGTCTAACACTGTATGCGGTAAGTAAAACTCAAAATCAGCCTAGGTCAAACACTGTATGCGGTTATTGAAGCTCATGATCAGCCTAATTCTAACACTGTATGCGGTAAGTGAAGCTCAAAATCAGTCTAGGTCTAACACTGTATGCGGTAAGTGAAGCTCAAAATCAGCCTAGGTCAAACACTGTATGCGGTTATTGAAGCTCATGATCAGCCTAATTCTAACACTGTATGCGGTAAGTGAAGCTCAAAATCAGTCTAGGTCTAACACTGTATGCGGTAAGTGAAGCTCAAAATCAGTCTAGGTCTAACACTGTATGCGGTAAGTGAAGCTCAAAATCAGTCTAGGTCTAACACTGTATGCGGTTATTGAAGCTCATGATCAGCCTAGGTCTAACACTGTATGCGGTAAGTGAAGCTCAAAATCAGCCTAGGTCTAACACTGTATGCGGTAAGTAAAACTCAAAATCAGCCTAGGTCAAACACTGTATGCGGTTATTGAAGCTCATGATCAGCCTAGGTCTAACACTGTATGCGGTAAGTGAAGCTCAAAATCAGTCTAGGTCTAACACTATGCGGTAAGTGAAGCTCAAAATCAGCCTAGGTCTAGCATCATATGCGGTAAGTGAAGCTCATGATCAACCTGCCTTTTTGCGCATTCTGATCTAGAGCTACCCTGTCCACTTATGAGACACCACAAAAGGGCAATAAGACAGAACAAATCACAGATTTCATGTCTCCTGGGCTGCTATATACAAAGCTTTCCAAGGAATCTCAACTTAAGTTGTATCTCAGTGAAAACTTCAGACGCCAATTTTTTTTGTTACATACAATTATCCTGTTTAGCAATATTAACTTGTTTAAAACATTTTCTTGTTTCAAATACCTCAACACGAAATTTCCTAAGACTTTTATTAATTAAAAGAAGTTCATTGCATTATCCTTTGATGTTTTGTGAATATGGAACTAGGTAGATTATTTCGTGTTTTTAATTTTGATATGTTTTATATTTCTTACCTTATCCTAAATTATGCCTGCACAATCTTGCAAAGAACTTAGATAATAACTATGGTATCAGGACTAGAAAACTGTTTATGGGCAATAAAGTTAATGGTCATGAAGTTTGGGATGAATTTTAAAAAAAAGTTGTTGCAATTCTGTTATATGTGAATTTTTTTATTTATTATTACTTGCTTTTTTGAAGCACTCAGTAATTTTGATAAATAAGTTGCATGTGTTATTAATTATATTTAATTCAAATGTTAACAGACCTTTAGCCTTATGTAGCATCATGGGGCTAATTGCATATTTAATATCATGACAACATTAATTTCTTTGATTTATTTTATGCTTTCTGGTGGTTTATGGAGAAATATCAGTGAATTATAACTGATAATTTCACTGTTTCAAACAGTGAAAATTATCAGTGAAAATTATCGATAATTTTCATTGTTTACTGTGAAATGATGTCATTTTTTGACGAAATGACGTCATTATCACAGCAAAATTCTTTAGTTAAAGTCTTTAACAATATATATAAGCTGTGAAAAAAAAGCATAAAAAAAAAAAAAATTGTTGGATTTGGTGGATTATCGATTTTAATTCACTCGTGATCATAGAAAATATATATTACCACTCGTGGCTGCGCCACTCGTGAAAATATCATTTTCTATGATCACTCGTAAATTAAAATCGATAATCCACCGAATCTAACAAATATCCTCTATGTAATTGTTTTGATATGATTGCAAAGCGAATTTGTTTACGTTCTTTTTTTTTTTTTCAAAAATATTTTAATATGATGTCATTTCAGTATTTGTCTTTTTGAACGCATTGAAATCAGTTTTTTTCAGCTTATTTACAGAGGTACAATTACAATGATCAAATTGAACGGGTTATATAGGAAATTCAAACTTAGGAAATGCAAGTGAATATTCTTTTGACAGTGAAAAGTTTTTGTTGAGTTCCGAGTAAAGTGTATTGCAATAGAGATCCCATGCAAATAAGTTGTTAATATTGTAATAATTGAACATGAAACAAAACCAATGCTGAGTAGATCTATTCTTTGAGTTGTGCTCTGTGAAAACTGGGCTTAATGAATTGGCGTAAATTATAATCCCACACTATTCTGAGAAGTCAGCACAGGCTTTTCAGCTTGTTTTATTTATGGATTTTTTTTTCATTTAAATAAAGTTACATATAAAAGAAAATCCAGTCCATGTAGGAAGGTGTGGTCACTGCTGACTGCACAGGCTAATCTGAGATAATACTTTACACACATGCATTTAGCCCAGCGCAAAAAGTTTGTTTTGCCAACTGTTTATGTCCATCAATGCTGTGTTTCTGCTGGTACATCTTAGATGGTTTTACTCCTGTATGTCCATCAATGCTGTGTTTCTGCTGGTACATCTGAGATGGTTTTACTCCTGTATGTCCATCAATGCTGTGTTTCTGCTGGTACATCTGAGATGGTTTTACTCCTGTATGTCCATCAATGCTGTGTTTTTGCTGGTACATCTGAGATGGTTTTACTCCTGTATGTCCATCAATGCTGTGTTTCTGCTGGTACATCTGAGATGGTTTTACTCCTGTATGTCCATCAATGCTGTGTTTCTGCTGGTACATCTGAGATGGTTTTACTCCTGTATGTCCATCAATGTTGTGTTTCTGCTGGTACATCTGAGATGGTTTTACTCCTGTATGTCCATCAATGCTGTGTTTCTGCTGGTACATCTGAGATGGTTTTACTCCTGTATGTCCATCAATGCTGTGTTTCTGCTGGTACATCTGAGATGGTTTTACTCCTGTATGTCCATCAATGCTGTGTTTTTTGCTGGTACATCTGAGATGGTTTTACTCCTGTATGTCCATCAATGCTGTGTTTCTGCTGGTACATCTGAGATGGTTTTACTCCTGTATGTCCATCAATGCTGTGTTTCTGCTGGTACATCTGAGATGGTTTTACTCCTGTATGTCCATCAATGCTGTGTTTCTGCTGGTACATCTTAGATGGTTTTACTCCTGTAAATAACTGAGTCTGTATAAGAGTTAGCTTTAGAAAATAGCTTTCTGCTTACAGGCCGCATGCATTTCTAGCTTTGCATGGTTTTTTAACTGCTTTAGGCTATGGGCCATGACTAAAAGTTCTACAACTGAATTTTTTTTTGAAAGACTTGTTAAAAAACATGCATTACAGGCCAAAAGTATCTGCCAAAATTGGCAAGTCTCATCTTTTACCAGCCTTGATAATATATTCAGATACATGCTTTTAAAAACAGTGGTTGAACCTTTGATATCTTTATAAACATTTATTATGCCCCCTTTCGAAGAAGAGGGGGTATATTGCTTTGCACATGTCAGTCGGTCAGTCTGTCGGTCCATCCACCAGGTGGTTTCCGATGATAACTCAAGAACGCTTAGGCCTAGGATCATGAAACTTCATAGGTACATTGATTATGACTCGCAGATGACCCCTATTGATTTTCAGGTCACTAGGTCAAAGGTCAAGGTCACGGTGACCCGAAATAGTAAAATGGGTTCCGGATGATAACTCAAGAACGCTTATGGCTACGATCATGAAACTTCATAGGTACATTGATCATCACTCGCAGATGATCCCTATTGATTTTGAGGTCACTAGGTAAAAAGTCAAGGTCATGGTGACCTGAAAAAGTAAAATGGTTTCCGGATGATAACTCAAGAATGCTTAGGCCTAGGATCATGAAACTTCATATGTACATTGATTATGACTCGCAGATGACCCCTATTGATTTTCAGGTCACTAGGTCAAAGGTCAAGGTCACGGTGACCCGAAATAGTAAAATGGGTTCCGGATGATAACTCAAGAACGCTTATTCCTAGGATCATGAAACTTGATAGGTAGATTGATCATGTCTTGCAGATGACCCCTATTGATTTTCAGGTCATTAGGTCAAAGGTCAAGGTCACGGTGACCCGAAATTAGTAAAATAGTTTCCGGATGATAACTCAAGAACGCTTATTCCTAGGATCATGAAACTTGATAGGTAGATTGATCATGACTCGCAGTTGACCCCTATAGATTTTTAGGTCACTATATCAAAGGTCAAGGTCACGGTGACCCGAAATAGTAAAATGGTTTCCGGATGATAACTCAAGAACGCTTATGGCTACGATCATGAAACTTGATAGGTACATTGATCATCACTTGCAGATGATCCCTATTGATTTTGAGGTCACTAGGTAAAAAGTCAAGGTCATGGTGACCTGAAAAAGTAAAATGGTTTCCGGATGATAACTCAAGAATGCTTATGCCTAGGATCATGAAACTTCATAGGTACATTGATCATGACTCGCAGATGACCCCTATTGATTTTCAGGTCACTATATCAAAGGTCAAGGTCAAGGTGACCCGAAATAGTAAAATGGTTTCCGGATGATAACTGAAGAACGCTTATGCCTAGGATCATAAAACTTGATAGGTAGATTGATCTTGACTCGCAGATGACCCCTGTTTATTATCAGGTCACTAGGTCAAAGGTCTAGGTCACGGTGACCCAAAGCAGTAAAATGGTTTCTGGATGATAGCTCAAGAATACTTATGGCTAGGATCATGAAACTTCATAGGTACATTGATCATGACTCGCAGATGACCCCTATTGATTATCAGGTCACTAGGTCAAAGGTCAAGGTCACAGTGACAATAAACATATTCACACAATGGCTGTCACTACAACGGAGAGCCCATATGGGGGGCATGCATGTTTTACAAACAGCCCTTGTTGGAATTCGTTTCTTTCTCTTCAAATGTACATTTAAACAGTGAGGAATTCGGGGTGTTGTCTTCATATCTAGTAGGACAAAGTGTTCATTCGAAATCTATATCTAAAAGAGAAATGGTCAACTTGCTTATCTGTGTAAATATGCCATTTCAATGTTAAACAATGACATTTGTAATTGTAATCTGAATATGTACTTGTCCTTTTCCTCTTTCAGCCGAGTCTAAAATATTAGTTCTAGAACTCTCAAAGGCATTGGGTGTGATTTATATTCTGTGTGTTTATTTTCCTTTTTTGGTTTACAATTGTCTGTGATAAAACAATAAATAAAATTGTGAATGTGTTTTTTTACTATTCTATAATCACGATTGCTGTCAATTCATCCGTTGATTTAATTGTGACAAGTTCAAGGGCATATTTATTTAATTCTTGTTAATATTTGTAAATGAATTTTAGATTTAACTATTACAAAGTAAAGTTATTAATGATATATAAAATGACACAAAATATTCACGCAAATGTTTGTCAATTCCCGTGCATTACACATCCCGCAAGTCCGACCAAGGCTTCCGGAAGTGACGTATACGTGGCATTTTTACAACTTCCGGTTATGTCGATACTCTCAACTGAAGTCAACACCTTATCGTAAGATTCTGGGTCGGCGGATTCCCCTCCAATGACGAACATCCGGGCATCTATTGCCACCACCACCGCTCTATGCCGCGGAACGCTCAGCGTGAACACTTCCTGCCAAGTGTCCGTCTCATCGCAAAACCGATAGACGCTCGACTGACTTATCCGCCGCTTGTCTTTCATGACGTAACCGCCGACTAGACAAAGCACGCCGTCAACTTCCGCTAGAGACGCGTCACACAAGGCTGTTGGTAAGGGAGAACGAAGACTCCACGCTCTGCACCTCGGGTCGTACACTTCGAAGCTGTCAAGCAGAAATTGCTCATCCGTATCCAATATTCCGCCAGCAACGTAAATCCTTCCGCGATGCGCGACCGCCGCCGGACCGACCCGTGCATCTCTAAGAGTGGCAATTGTCGTCCAGGCGCCTGTCTCTGTGTCATACATCTCCACGTTTTTGAGGCTCATCATTACACAGTCCTCGCCTCCAATCACGTACAGCAGCCCATTTAACGTCACTGAAGTGTGGTGCGCGCGCGCCGTTTTCATTGGCGTCATTTTGGTCCAGCGTCCGCTAAAAATGTTGTAGAAGTTACATTCCTTCACTGAAGTTTCGCTGTTGGAACTTTTTATTCGACCGCCAGTGACGTATATATTATCGTTCAGACAAGAAACGGCGGCATAGTGCACCTGAAACGGAAGTTGCGTCAGGTTCGACCAGTTATTCTCAAGTGGGTCGAATTGGTACAAAGACATAGGGACATTTCGATTTGAAACGCCTGCAACTATAACAACAGGAAAAAGCGGGAGAGGCGGTGGAGGCGGCGGAGTTGTCGGTACATTCGGTAGCAGTCTGGTGCAATTCGAGCCCAAACTTGACGACGAAATCATTCGTCGCGATCGACACATTTTGGCTGGGGACTCGTTTGTATCATCGTCCCGGGAAACTGTGCCTGAGCAATTAAGGCGCGCGACTGATCCCGGATGTAACTCTCTTTTGCTCGAGATGCGCGCGGCATACGCTGCCGACGTCGAAGATTTGCGCGGGATATTGCAACCATCGCGGATCGGCTGAATTTGCACATTTTCCATAATAACAGATAAGCATTTATCCATAGTCGGGCGTCGGTGTTCGCTTCTGCCTTCAGATCTCCTTTTGTCCAAATATTGGCTATCCCTGCGAGGCACCTTAAGTGAAAATATTGAGATTTGCATTTCAGAAAATAGAACGAGAAGTAAGTTTTTTTATCATTTAAATATTGACATTAAAGGTAAAGGTAGCGATTGATAGAAACCAATAATGATTATAAATTATACATTTCTCTAGACTTAAAACTTACGATTATTGTATCGATATAAGAAATCTAAAACGCTAAAACGCAGCCGCGACCAACAGGGACAAAGTCTGATTTCGACTGTGGTTACTGTGTTACATTTTTAATAAAGATATGACAAGTATTAAACGTATCGGTGACTTTTATATCACAGAATATTTTATGTGATAACATTTACTCTCAGGGTGGATCTGCGAGATCGTTCCATTTCGGATGAAAGGGGCGACAGCTGAACAACACTGTGCTGTGACTGTCGATGGTCATAATGCCTTTGTAAATCTATTACATGCCGAGTATCATAAGGTGCTTGAGCGTCATGGTAACCCTGCTCGCTAGTTCCGGACCGTTTCGGCTCAAATCTTGGTAACGTTTGCCTACTTTGTGAATCATGTTTCTCCGAATCACCACCATCCAATGGTATTGGTGAGAGCTTAACAATGCTTGGCTTGGACCGCTGTTGTAATTCTTGCGTCTGTAGAGAGTCTATGTAGCCTTGATCGCTTGGCTTGGACCGCTGTTGTAATTCTTGCGTCTGTAGAGAGTCTATGTAGCCTAGAGAGTCTATGTAGCCTAGAGAGTCTATGTAGCCTTGATCGCTATGCGGTTGACGTTCGTATATTTCTTCACCGGACAACCCGGACCCGGGTTTTTTCATTTTCAAGCTGGCGCCGATTTTACGAGCCGTTCGAAGAAAGCGATTTCTAAATAAAGATGGCATACTCTCTGTTTCATTTTGTTTTAAATCTTCACTGTGTATTTCATATTCGTTTGACAAATTATTCGATAACTCCGATTCATTTTTTTCTTTTTTCTTGCTTTCATTTTTAAAATCACGATACGACGCAAGATCCTTTCTAGAGACTTTATTTTGTTGCAAAGTTTTCAATGATATCCCAGATAATTTACTTACTAGAGCGTCCACGTTATTCGCAGAAATATCCCGTGTATCAAAAACGAAAGCGTCTGTCGGGACGTTTCCAACGTAAGAACGAACTCTTTCCATCTTTTCTTCCGCCAACTGTTGCTTTGTTTGTTCTGTGCTTTTACTTGATTCTAAGTTGTCAGTTTCAAAATTCTCGCTACTCGTTGCAGATGAACTACTTTTGACCATTTTTAATGATTTTGTAAACGATTTAGACGCACTACTTGTCTCAGAGGAAGAGACCGATGTGTCTTGCATCACCTTTTCGGTAGCTTCATTCCCGTCGTCCCGAGAATTTGCGCCTGGGGATGGAAAGGGACTCAATTCAATATTTTGTGTAGGTAATTGTGCATAGTTATGCTCAGACTGGATGTAAGTCTTTGATCTCTTAAAGCCGTATGACGAAGAGTCGGTTACCTGGCTATTCAGAGCATGGTGTCGAAATGCATAGAATAGCATATTTTTGCATTCTGGAATGTCGAATATGGCTGCGTTTGGTTCGCAGTGGGTTACTATGTCTTGCGGAGAAATGTTGGCAAAGCGAACTAATTCCATTAACGCAGGTGCATAGACGATCCTTTGAGACTGCTTGTGAGCAATCCACCGTGTGCATGCATGGAAAATCTGCAAATCATTCAGATTCGTAAGAATATTGGAAGAAATGATATCATACAACCGGTTAAATTCGCTATTCAAGAACACGTCTGACTGGATAAGGCTGTCGGAAATACTACGCAGGTATTCGTCTACCTCTTTTACAACGTCTAACAAGCCAAATCTTAGAGCGATCGTCCTATTTGCAAAAGCATTCGACAATGATGCCATGCTTAAATATTGCGCACAAATGTTCTTTAATTGCTCGGACCCTAGAGTATGTGCGATGTGTAGCAAGTCCTGCACGTTTTCTTCGCTGATATCAATGTTAGATGTATAAAAGAATACGAGAGCGTCTTGTATTGCGGAAGAACTTGCACCTGGAATTTCATACTCGATAAGCTGTTTTCCATTTTCGCTGAAATGAGCTAACTTGTCGCAACTAGCCGCCAAAACGAGCCTGTGAGCATGAAACGATTTCCCTCCTGCGTGTAAAATGACGTCACACAAGCGTCCATGTTTCCAGAAATTAAAAATATGCTCTGCAAGGGTGTTTCTCTCATTTGTGCTTGATGGCAGGGACACAGACGAAAATGTTGCAGAGTTATTTCGCGTTTGGTTCGGTATGGAAAGGTTATGACATCTTTCTACCGACGCCGAAAATCGCCGGCTGCTTGAACGTATTGGTGACTGTTTGCGTGTGACACATCTCTCTTCACTATGGCTTCGGGGAGGAACTCGTTTGCTTATGCGTGTTTGGTTCGAAAACGGAAAGCTTCGCCGCACCCGCGCGCTTGCAAGTCTGTTGCGATCTGCAATACCAAATATATGAAAACTAAGTCAACAAAACGCCAAATAATGAGTTTCCCTGAAGTAACGAATACTGTACTTTAATTTATAGAAGCTCATTTAATAGTATAAACTTCAGAACAATTGCAGCGATTGGGAAAAAAACATGTGATGCCTAAACTTAAATACTTTTTTGTATTGGTGTGCGTTCGAGCCCGACATAAGCACTAGTGTTATTTGTTAATATACAAAAGTTTTTTACGCACTTGACATATGTTTAACTTTTGTGTAATTCATCCAAAAAGTGCATAAAAAGAACAACTATATGTGTGACTAACGTTCAAAAGTTGTAACGCTGCTCCAATTAAGGGTGCATCGTGTAATATTTCACATGTAAGTAAAGAAAGCAGTATAACTTAAACATTTAGGGGCCTTTTTCATTGTTGAAATTGGGTTTAACACTCTTGTATAGGTCCCCACGCACAAAAAACTTCTTCAAAATAGGGCAATATTCAATAATTGCTCAGTTGGTTTGGAACAGTTTTTATTGTTTTGTCCTTAAATTTTGCCCCCAAACGACTATCCCTGTAGCCAAAAATAAAAGGCCCTGCTTCACAGACTAGTCTTAATGAACACGACCATTATTCGCAATCAGGCAGTCAGGTTGTTAAAGCCAAGATTATGTTGTTGGAAAACTTAGTAAACAACATTTGAATAAATAAACTCTAATTGGTCAGTGATCTGGTCAACGAAATATAATGTTTGTCTAACTCTTTAGAGTGACATTCCGGAGGACCATATCAATTGTCGACAGTTTTGTGCTACATTTAAAGGGATCATTATTCTGGGCCCAAGTGGAAAACACCAACGATTTTGGCGAAGAAGCTCACGCAGAACATGAGTTTTGGCTGGTAGTGCTTTAACTGAATAACATTTTTAACATAAAGTCATAATACTTATGCATAGACACTTACTTTTCGATAAATAGGGATTGATATATAATAAGTCATATTGGAAGTAGAAAAGGTAAATTAAATAAATATAGTAAAAGTAATAAAAACCAACACAATACAAATATTAAAGAAAAAAAAGTAATTTATTATCTTTAATATCTATTAAAGTTAAAATAAATGCCGCTGGTGGATTCGAACTTACATCCTGATTTCCAGCAATAAAAGTAGATCTACCGGAGGTAGTTGGTTACTTTCGTCCATTATCTCTGCACCAAAGAACATGTGTATATTTTACAGCACAATTTTTTATGATCAATAATAAGGTTTCACTTATTTTTATATCGATTGACAATAAGTCTGTTCATTTATTGATATGCGTCGGTAAAAAAAACACATTTATATTTGCGTCTTCAGATATTAAAATAATACCAATAATGCGCATTGACAACAATAACATTTTACTGGGTTATGCTTATCTTTAAACATATTTTTAAAAATTATTACTCAAGCTTATCACATTTGTTTACCGGTAGATATCAGTCGCCGACTATTGTGATCTCGAGTTGGAATCTCGTCAGGTCTATACTCTTCCCGTCGGCATCGAACTTTCATCGGCGTTGTTCGAGGACCCGGCACGCTGTTTCGACTCATTAATTAACGATGGACCAAGGAAAGCAGTTTAAAACGTAGTTTTCTCCAAAATAATACCATTTTTTTGCAATTGTCAAGTATATGACGCAACGAAAGTGACGTCAACGTCATGGCGCCAATGTGTGTCGTTTGTGTTATGAATCGTCGAATTTCGTTATTTAAGACGTTAAGAACAAAATAATAATTTAAGCAGAGCTCTATGTAATATTTTTATGCAAATTAATATCTTACCTATTTGTTCTGCAATGCAAATGATCATTTACTTTCAGTATACAATGCAAATTATCAACCTTATATTTACCAGTCTTAGAGCGAGTAATTTTGACCATACTGAAGTTTCACATCAGGCAATATTTAACAAATAAATTCAATGAATAATACATACTTATATTATTCATTATATATATGAACTGCCTGTACGTCCGAATTTTAAATGCGAAATTACCCTGCTTCCAATAGCTCTGCTGTTGAAGGTGATAGCTTAATCATGTTTAGAATTATGCGACATGGATCAGGATTACTGTTCTATCTTTTACACAGCTTTGTAATTTACTGAACAACATAAATAGTATAAATATATTTATTTAAATTATTCGAAAATTTCATCATTATTTCCCTCTTAATGATCTTTTCATCTTCTTGTTTTTCTTTTTTTTTGGTGTGCATTTTCTGTATATTGGCAATTTCGATGACGGTAGATACTGTAACTTCCAATGTTAAAATAACACATGTGTTTTGTAAATTTTGATGATACGTTTTTATAATTCAGATCACTCGCTGTTCAAATGTTGACAACATGGATTCTTCGCGAAATGAAGGTGTATATATATATATATATATATATATATATATATATATATATATATATATATATATATATATATATATATATATATGCTTATTTTATATTTCGTCCTTATAAAATAATAAATAATAAAGTCGACTGATACATGTTAGGGCGTGTGTTTGAAGACTAGGGTGAGCTCGTTATGCCAACGTCAGTGCAGTAGCCTCTCCGTTGACGTACTTTCGCTGTTTATGACATTCGATTAGACCAATACAAGTATCGTCATATCGGAATAAACTTACATGCTTTCATAGCCTTTTTAAAATTTAATCTAAAAACAAATGTTAAAATATGTGTAAGTTGGATATGCTTTGCATAGCAGTGCATGCTCGATAGGTGCTTAAATAAGTCACACCGATGAACATAAGCCGGATATACAAAAAACTTTGTCAAGAAAAATGTGTGTTTGCGCCGCTCAAATATCGGACAGACTCGTTTAACCTTCAACTGTCTGGCAATCAACTTCAGACATACACGACAAGTGTTTTTTAAGTCAGACGCATTAGAACTCCAATCTTTTTATATAGACCAATAAAAGGATTTTATATAGACCAATAAATGGCTTTTTTTCTTAAATCAAATGAGCAATACTGCGGTACTTTTCCTATTGCTTGAGTAAAATAAGTCCATATATTAATAACAAGGCATGACATTGTTAATTCAATACTTGTCTTTAGCATATGCATTTACCATCAAATATCTTAACTAAATTAGGTTTATTTGAATTACAACTATTGTAAAACTAAAATTGATATTAATAATGCGATGCGCGCACGAATGTCAAGAAAGGCCAGAGAACAGTGTCAGGGTTTAGGATCACATGACTTTATAGCGTTCACAAATGGTTGTTATTGGATGTAAACATATCGGAAAGTGGTGCTTTTTTCAAATAACGTTTTGTAACATTTTTTTCTGAAAAAAAGTCAACTAGTGCATACAACAGTATTTATGCGGCTTATGGAAATGTTAAAAACATCATAATTACTTTATTTAATAAGCATGTGTTCTTGGCAAAACATTCGGTCAATGCAAGACTCATGTACACGGTTATGCTTTACGCCACCTGAAACTTTGGCATCGATTTCAGACGTATTCAATCTTAAACTGCAAGAAAAACTGTATTTTACGCACTAAAGATTTTTGCAATTATATTTCAATAACTTGAGATATTTGCAAAAATACAGTTCTTAACGGTGTGCTTTCATTCTGTCCAGCCCGTGTGTAAACCCCTGTGAACCCCTGTGAACCCCGTTGATCCTGCACCCCGAATGTGCGATGTAGATAAAACATACATAAAATGCAATTCATTTTCACTGCCTTAATTAAAGAATACGGCCATGTGGTCGAATAACATTTACCAACGACAAACACACGTATTATAAAAATTCAGATTGTGTTATTCGCTTAATGATTACTTGGAATTATTAGACTGTCAACAGTAAACCATTTATGCAATGCTCTCTCTTTAGAAATGTCAACCTGTTAAGCTCTCTGTCTCTAACACAGTGTGAGGAACAGCCCAGAGGCATCAGGAAATAATCATTTCCTTGTATCAGTCGCTTCAGATTTTTAGCAGATGCATTTAACCCATTTATGCCTAGTGGACTCTCCCATTCTTCTATTGGAATCAATTTATTTCCTAAATTAGGAATGTCTAGTATATGGTTTCTATATTTAAAATATTTCGTACATCATGCGGCGTCTTATCTGGGTCTACGCTGTTTGCTAAGGCCTTTTTTCTAGACGCTAGGCATAAATGGGTTAAAGAAGCATATGCTAAGTACAGATTAGCTAGTTCCCAAATATATTTAAATTTGTTTTATTTTTATAATTATGGATTACCTTTTAACAATATTAACAGGTGTATTTTACAAACATTCAAATAAAAATAGCGTTTTGTAAATATCATTTTAATATATTGTTTTACTTTTTATGTCAAATAGTGCAGCTAAAGTTTGATAATGGGAACACAATATCTGTAATGATTCAACTTTATTGCGTTGAAAAAAAAAATAACAACAACATCCAAACAGGACGTATGAACTAGAAATTAATGACGCCGCATTATTTAATAAAATCAACATAAAACAAATATCATTCCAGCAGGATGTTCTATGCTTCTATTCAGTTGCATAATTATAAGAGCATCGTGCGAGTAATTAATAAAATGCAATGCCATTAAAACCATGTTTACGATTTTTATAATGTTAGTCGCCTTGAAATACACCTAAAGCGAAACTTCAACCGAAAGCTGTTTATTTGAAACTTCCATTTTACCCAAGACCAGCATTTATAGGCCAGATTTTTTGACGCTTGGAAAGAAAGTGGCAATCGCGACAATCTCTTAAACTCAGCGGGATTTAATGTTTGTATTGACAGAACTTCTTAATGCGAATTTCTGCAAAGTAAGAATCGATCATTTTCAGAGACATTTCGAACTATTGAGGAAATTTCTGAAATGGTTAATCGATAAGTTTATGCTGCCTCGCCGTATTCTCTTGTATGTTTTGTCTGTAAAAGATGGTTATTAAATGAGTAAATGTGCTAGTAATACACAAGAAAAATAGCCTTTCGTACATTTTCAGTTTACTAACTTTCATTAAAAAATCACCCCATCCCGATAGTTTATATTGTAAATGAGCTGGTGAATGCCAGATGAGATATCGCCTGCTGCCCTCTGAGGTAGAAACACAACGACGCAACGATAGAAACACGACATTGCAACGAGACACACGACCATTCACAATATAGCACGATGTCTGCACATTTTTATATCGCTTTGCCGCGAAAGAATAAGCCAAGATAGATTTTTCATTAAACGTTGAATAAAGTTTTCCGTTGTCGCGTGTCGTCGAATGTCGTATGTGGCAAAAATACCCAAACCCACGACCTTTTTATGTCGGGACACAAGACAGTGACCAACGACGCGTGATGGATGGCGTGTGTCAAGCTTACGCGATTTAAGTCCGCAGTCAAACATTCAAATGAACCACGTAAATGCGAAAATGGGCCTTATGCCATACAGTGGGAAAATATTACAGGGTCCACGACCTGACACGGTGTGCTATCCAGTTCAGATACGATTACATATATTGGATAGGAGTGTTTCGAAATAGTCCGCGATTTGCTATCGATTCGACACTGATCTCAATGATAGGGCTCATCGAATTAATACGTGTTTTACGATAACATTAATTACAGCATTTTTTAAGAATCATTGCAATCAATTAACAAACGATACGACTACGATTGCGATATCTTTCACGATTAATTCCACGACTGGAGCCACGAGTGGACCTGAATGATATACATGAACATACAGCTCGATTTATTATTGACTTCATTTATAATGAATGTGACATTTTTCTTCAAATGTTATCACCACACTGTGGACATGCGAATAGATACGACTTGTTGCGCTTTGTCAAGATAAAATGCGAGTTGACACGATGACTCCAATTAACAATTAATCGCAGTTCATCGTGCTGATCATGTACTTTTTTTTAACCGTTGAAAACCTTTCAACAATTAACATGCACGACTTCCAAGGTTGACTTCAAGATTATTTTACCCGATGCGAAATGATATATTCACCACGCCAAGTTTACAATGAAGACCACGATTACAATCGTGGCGGAAATCGTGATAGTGGGAACGTAGCACAAACCTTGTAACCCCCCGTTCACACATAGCTACGACTTTACGACGATCATCCCGATCAAGCCACGATCTGACAAAAAGGAGCGAGGCCGATCGCAGTCTTAATCGAGCAATTTAGAAAATTATGGTCTTCATTTCGACCGTTCTACGATGCCCATACGTTAAACTCTTACTGCGTTTACTGCCGCGACATTCAAGATCATATTACGACGCTACTCGGAGCTTTTACTGCGCTTTCACTACGATCATGAAGATCTCTCCACAATGCTTCCCCGCTGCCTGTACAATTAAGGCGCTTCTACTATGCTCTTTTTACGACTCTACGCCGATTCTTGTTGGCCACGATCCCGTTACGCTTGTTTTGAGCATGTTCAAAATAGGCGTGGCGAGAGCGTAGAGCTCTCCGATCATGAAGACTCTACCGCGATCATAGTGCGCTTATGAAGACTCTACTACGTTTCTCTTGCGATTTGTCACGATCGGCCACGTATTTGGCCACACTTTGATCGTAGTAGAAACGGCGTCTATGTGTGAACGGGGGGTTACCAAGACTCGGCACAAGCGCTTCTCAATACAAACACTATCAAGTTACTTAAAGAACGCTCACAAATACCAAGGCCAACATACGGACACCATAACGTTATATCAATCTTCCTAACCTTATTTCCTTAGAACATTACGTGTCGTGAGTAAGCGGGTGCTACGGGAATGATTTTCCCGGATTTACTTCTTTACTTATTAAGATAAAAATCAGCAGAAGAACTGTGTTTTTTTATTAACTTAGACCGGTAATTGCATTGTTTCGTGGTTGAATGGTTCCAAGTGTGCAAAGGTTATATTTTCCTATCGCTATTTTTCCCGTTCGCTAAGGTCAACATATTCCCAATTAATTGTGAACATGGAGCCGTCATTTTATGTTTCTCAGTTGGTCTATTATGTGTTTTCGTGAAACAACTGTTTTCTAAATATAAGTCGTGTTCTCAGAAAACTGGGCATAATGCATGTGCGTAAAGTGTCGTCACAGATTAGCCTGTGCAGTCCGCACAGGCTAATCAGGGACGACAATTTCCGCCTAAATTGGATTTTTGCTAGGAAGAGACTTCATTTAAACGAAAAATGTCATACAAGCGAAAAGTATCGTCCCTGATTAGCCTGTGCGGACTGCACAGGCTAATCGAGGACGACACTTTACGCACATGCATTATGCCCAGTTTTCTCAGAACACCGACTCATCTGTGCTATTACTGGCTATTACTGTGAGATACGTGTACTTCATAAGGAATGTGTTTTTTTTAACTGCAACGGGTCCACATTAAATTGCACGGTTCTCTCGAATATGATTTATTACATTCTAACGACGAGCTTCTCCTCGATATGGCACACGTCGGCTGTTATGGAACATCTTAAATGCAGTCACGCTGTCAGGTAAAGTTTATTCATTCATGTAATTGTTTTAGCAATATCTAAAAGCTAAAACGTTTGTTTATATTTGGAAGAAAATATATCTTAATACAAACCAATTAAGTTTAACTTTTTATATGTATTTATTTTCGCTTTTCCATTGTTTACTCATAACTGTATTCAGACTTTATCAAATATGTGTTTTTGTTTTTAAAGTCGGGTTGTTCCACGTCTACAAAAACAAAATACAATTTTAATAAACATACCGTTGGTGAAATACGATATCCCTAGTGCTAGTATGCTATGCATTGATTTCATTAACTTATCCGTTGTTTCCGTAATCTTCACTGCTAATGGTAATTCATTGATATGCACGGCTGTGACACTTAAGAAATGGGTTTTCTGGAAGGATATAAAATTCTCTTTTCAAATATACACAAAAATGGCCTCAACACTTGCAATAAACACCTGCGCTCTCGGACCATGATAATCTGCTTTATGGATTTATTTATTATTTAAGTAAATAAATATGTGCCAAAAAACATAATTCCCCCCCCCCCCCAAAAAAAATGACCTTTTGACCTTACAAAAATTACAAAATTAACAAAATACTTATAATAAATGTTTTTCTCGCAAAGAGTTTTGATTATCAGCATAATTAGTAATAAAGTATTGTACTATTTCATTTGATTTGTAAAAGATCGCAACAAAAAATCACAACCTCGATATTTTCTCCTTTTTTAATAGGTTGGCGGCCATTTTGAATATATGAATTGGGTCCATAGACTATTTTGTCTTAAATACATTAAGCTACCAATGATCAAAGTGTGTTGCTTTTATCAAAAAGTGAACAATTCCACTGAATACAAGCACCATATGTGGTGGAGGATGTGATCGCGGTTAGATTTTAAGGCTTTAAGGTCTGGAAGAGTGAACTCGTTGAATGCAGTTATTTCTTTATTTTAGGACTGAAACAATATGTTGAGAATATTATACAAATGAATGATATCTGTAAATACAAAAAAGGAAAACACTTGCTTATATAACATACGTTCGTTGAATATTGAAATTATAGATTGAAGTAGGAAAATCCTATTTTTGGTACTTAGGCGGCCATTTTGGAAGCCATTTTGACTTTTATGCATTATTTAATTCATTTTGTTTCATGTAGAAACATATTTAATTAATTTATAACATAAAACAGCTAATTCCAATGCCAAAAACAGAATATTTTAATTCAAATATGGCAGTAACATGTAATTTCCTAAATTTTGGCGGCCATCTTGAAAATGGCGGCCATCTTGAAAATTGGAGATGGGTCCATAGCTAAAAATGAATAAAATACTTTAATCTACAAATGTGTCAAGTTTATTGCTTTTATCAAAAAGTAAACAATTCCACTGAATTCAAGCACCATATGATCCCGCTATAACAAAGTCGAACCGAATGTGATTATTTGACGTTGCTAAAGCTTCAAACGCTTTGTGTAACTGAACGACTTGACACACAATTTAGATTTTGGCTTTAAATGAACGCACCAAAACGACGACATTGGACTGATAATGAGCAAATTAACAGAAAATTTAGAGTAGTTTTAATAATATAATTTTATGATAGTCATAAAATAGCATTGTTACACATTCGGATAATTATTTTAAAACAGATATCATCGACATTCGAAAAGAAAAGCTACCCGGTACTAGTGACACTTACGATGTACACTATGTTGTTTTTTTTTGACGATGCTGCGAAGCAGCTCGTCTAAGTTATCATACCATGAAAAAATTCTTCAAAATGGCGACCTATGTAAAAGACCGAACCAGTCCGATTGAGATAGCTCGATTTTTCTAATCGGCATACCTCGCTGATTATCATTGATAAAGGTAAAGGAAGCTCAGCTATAAATAGGACAGCATATTCTGGGAAAAAGATTAAATAATAGTTTGAAAACATTAATTTTAAATCAGTTATATTCAATCCATTATATGTTTATAGATCAATGAAACAACTATGCATTTTCTGTATTGTATTGGACATTTGTCGTGATTTTGTAAATAAATTGCGAATGAAAACGTGTATAATTAACGTTTAACGCGATCATGAGTGTAAAGAAAACGAATTATTTCGAACCTGCCATTTGTAAACTTTATAGCGAATATTGTATATAAACAACATAATTAATTTAGCCGTACGATATCTATGAAACTCGCTTTTATGCGTGCTTTCTCATTTTGCATTTTTAATAAACTTTTCAAACAGAAATTACAGAGCCACATCAGTGCTTATACTATGTTTGATAATTCATTCGTTTGTTGGATATTGTTTGCTGTTTTAAACACATATTACGTCTTATCGCGGAGATTTAGTTAATCTTACCATGTGTTCATGGGCGAACTCACGTATTCAAGTCCTCTTACAACTATGTGCTCATACCTACTTTCTGGAATCATCATAAAAGTATTGTTGTACTTAACGAACGAACGTGCCTAAGCTTATTAAATTAGAGAAAAAACAATAATCAAAAGAGAAAAAAAAAAATTTCATACACATGGGCATGTGACATCACATTCGTACACAATTATCATTAACTTAGGAAAGGAAACAACGAAATATAAAGTTTGGTATGATATACTTGTAAAATTAAAGAGCATGGTGTAATTAAAGAGCATGTCAAGTTTTAAATATATCTGCTGAAACGTAATGTTATAACCCATAAATGTTTTACTGTAACAGAACGTTTTTTTTTTAAGATAAGTGGTGCAGAAAATACACGTCGAATATTTTTTGAAAGATATGTCTTGTTATATTAGATCAATAATGTAACCCGACTCCCAGATTCGCTGAATGGGTCAAGTTCCCCAACGGGTACTACTTCTCGTACCCCAAATGTTTTTTTAGTACCCAAATTTATTTTCCTATCCAAATTTATTTTCCTACCCAATTTTTTTTCTACTCATTTTTTTTTTCGTAACCAAATTTGTGTTCGTACCCAATTTTTTTGGCATAATTTTTGTACCCAAACTTTTCGTACACTTTTTTTTTCTTACCCAAAATTGTCGTACCCACATACACAATTGTGATGATGTAGATACACTTAAATTGATGCTTTTATACCAATCCTTCTCAAAAGCATCGTCACACCAGTACTGTCAGTACTTTGATATCCATCCTTCTCAAAAGCATCGTCACACCAGTACTGACAGTACTTTGATATCCCTTGTTATAACATGTTATTCGGTAGTTCGTGTTCTCCTAAAACCATTACGATCCATCTTATACACTAAGATATAACGTCTGTCACATTGAAGTAATGTAAGCAAATGAGGTCAATTATAAATGCATGTACGTGTTTAAAAAGCAATTGGCACAATCCAGAATTTGATTGACAATCGCTCATGCTGATTTGATGAGTATCAGTAAAAATCAACACGTGAACTCATAGAATTTAAGAATGCGCAGCAGTTGAAAAATATGGACGTGAAAAAACACACAACAAACATAACAGAACAAATTTGCAATCGCGTTATAACCACATTTAAAGTACTCCATTACCTAAAGCTGTTTGAAACTCGTACATCTTTTTAGGAATTTTTGTTGCTGAAGGGTGCACATGGATACCCAGTTATGCCTAGCGTCTAGAAAAAAGGCCTTGGCAAATAGCGTAGACCCAGATGAGACGCCGCATGATGCGGCGTCTCATCAGGGTCTGTGCTGTTTGCTTAAAGGAATTTATGTAAGAGATATTCTAAATATAGAAACAAATATACTAGACATCCTTAATTTTGGAAATAAATTGGTCCAATTTAGAAGGATGGGAGAGTCCACTAGGCATAAATGGGTCAAATACGTTTCAACGATCTGGAACAGTAGTTGATATAGCGTTAGAATTTTGTGTTCAACATTGTTTATTTATTTTTTATTTTTTTAAATATTTGTAAAATTAACGTGAATATAAAATAAATGAATATATGCACAGCCACAAAAATAAAAACGTGATATCTTATGGTTATGTACATTTGGATTAGATGATTCCGGGAAATAAGCCACTCCTCTCGGTAAAAAGACACACAGATTCTTATTTGAAAAATACACGCTCCGTACAACAAAAATTTACAACATGTTCATTTTAGCATTATAATCGATTTCGATATTCTCATTTTCCACACAAGCTTGAAGCTGCTTATATTGTTTAATGCTAATGTACTACATTCTTCTTTCAGCATAGCCGGTAACATTTTCTAAAAAACATAAATTCCAAAATGAAATATACCGCCACTCAAAGTATGTCTTGCAGTAACCACGTTATATATGGTTTCACGTTTACATCCTTAAGCGAAAAAAAAATCGTTTTCTTATTACCGTTTCTAAATAACCACTCTCAATCTTCCCTTTGAAACAATACCGCGCAGGTGGTTGTTAAAGTTACTGCGACAAAAATGGTCAGAAGAATTCTGTCAATAATCCTTGCCACATGTTCCCACTCTAATTTAATCCTTTCCTTAGAATCTTGGTCCGCTAGACGCCTTTCATTCATTTCTATCGTGGCGTTGACGCGAGTTAATACTTTAACAAACAACTTCTCCACATTGTCTGGCGAGTTAACGCCCTTGTCCGCTAATTGCGCGAATACAGCGTTGGACTGAGCTTGGCTACCGCTTGATGTTTGACTGGTTCCCAGATGTTTGGGCCCAAATCCGTTATAAGCTGGTAGACTGGTATCCGGCCTTACGCGTGAGGTAAACTGATGACCTTCTCCCATTGGTGTCATCATCTGCAAAGTAAGTTTTGAAACCATATATACGCAAATAACAAACGTCGCTTTTCTTAAAATGAGGAACACAAGAAATATACAGATTATCCACGTAACATACGCAGTTATGTGTCCGATATTACTTTTGCCTATTTGTATGTGACTTAAATGTACAGTCTGTTGGACTACTCAAATAGTGTGAGCCAAACATCAGACTGCTATTGCGGCACATACATCAGACGCGTGTTAATAACAGGTCATATAAACTGTCTTCATTTCTGCGAATATGGCTAGGCAACTGCGAGCGATAAGTCAAGGTATACCGGTACTTGCTGATTTCGCTGAAGGATTGTCAGCCGTAACGAACATATTATTTTACAAAAATAGCTTTACCCATTTATGCCTAACGTCTAGAAAAAAGGCCATGGCAAACAGCGTAGACCCAGATGAGACGCCGCATGATGCGCTATTTGCTTAAAGGAGTTTCTGTAAGAAATATTCTAAATATAGAAATACATATACCAGCCATCTCTAATTTTGGAAATAAATTGATCCAATTTAGAAGGATGGGAGAGTCCACTAGGCATAAATGGGTTAAACTTCTGCGTATCAGATGCGAACTATGTCTTTTTTTACTACCGGCACGTCCTATGATACATTTAATATGATACTTATTTAATACACGGAATACAATATGCACTCACGAATGCTTGACTTCGTTGTGATGAGCTGGTATCGGCACACTGCACTTCCGGTTCGCCGGACATCTTGTACCGGGTGTAGTCACCATCAGATCCCGACACGGCACAAGGTGTGTACTGAAATGTAACAAATCAGCTTAATTTTGATTGTCTGAGAAAAACCAACTTAGTGCTGCAAACAGTTGTAACATTCGGCTCTTTAATTGACCTTTTAAAAAATGTAATGTTCGTTTTTATGTCAGTTTTTGTCATTCACCCTTTTCATTTCTTTTAAATATGTGTATAAAAATATGCCTGAGTTAAGTAAACAGCTGAAAATGTTATCGCAAACATTTCTACTTTTAGAATGTTTTTAATAATTCGTAGTAAACATATAAATAAGAAATATACATGGGAGTTTTGACATTTCAATACATGCTATCCGCGTTCAAACTGGAACAAGGTTAACGAGTGAGGCAATGAACCAAACATATCAATGTATAATGTACAACTCGATGTATTATACATCTATATTTTCATCTGATAAATCTAAGGAGACGACATTGTGGAAGGCCTTATTTTGTTTTAACTACTCGGGATAATGAATGAAATTGTGTAAATTTATTAGCTTGTTCGAAGTCTGACTACATATCTTAACTCGTAAGTTCACCATTGTTTTCTGTTGGTCTGGATTTTTGTATTTCATACTTAAATACTGGAGTTCTGGAATTGACACAAAGGCGCATACCGAAACTGTCCATTATGACTTTTCGTTTAAACCCAAATCTATTTTTTTAATGATTTATGCTAATGAAAAATTTGATCAGCTTAAATTGGACAGATTCTTGACGCTAAAAAAGATAAGGGACATTTCCGACAATTACTGAAACTCGGTCTGATTTAATGTTTGTATTTCTGGATAAAATCGGCGCAAAGCGGCCTGAATAATGTTCCAAGAAAATAAGCAAAATTTCTGAGACGATGCATCGATAAATTGCTGTTGACTTTTCCCATCCTCTGGAGGGATGATCTTTAGCATGACGGTAATTAAAACAATGAATTCGCTTATGAAATATAATTAACGTACCCCCAGTGTACTTTAACTTAACTCCGCTTTCATTCGAAATTTCGTCTTCGAACACAGATATCATGTGTAGCAATCAGAGCCAGGCAATCTTGAACATTAACGGATTTTTTTTAATATTTTAACCTCTGGTTTAAGCTAACCATCGTTTGCATTTCTAATAGTTATAGACACCCTAAATTTTCGATGAACAAAAAAGCAAATATAAACATTTCTAGAGATGGCAAATATTGTAACTAAGTAAATCCTAGTAAAGGAAGAGAAATTCGTCTTTAAACTAAAATATTATATCATATTAACATACAGTTGAACGTTCTGATACTTGTTTTAAGTAGGTGTCATGTACTTATTACCTGACTACTCAGAGCCATATTAATATAAAGATAGCATTGTTCGTCCTCCTAAAGTACACGTTTGTATTTGCATTGTCACAACTTAATTACAAAATTTTAAAAATTATTTCAGATCCGAGAGAAAACAAAGAATTAAAACGGAGAATTATTTTATCTATGAAATAATAAGCCACGAAATACAACTGGCACACGCGTAACGCTTATTTTGCATGCAATTGGTCATTTTAACCCTTTGCATGCTGGGTAATTTGTCTTCTGCTAAAATGTCGTCTGCTGAATTTCTAAAATAAGCATTTTCTTCATTTTTTTTCAAAGAATACTATCAGAATAGCAAACAGTTTGGATCCAGATGAGACGCCACGTTCTGTGGCGTCTCATCTGGATCCAAACTGTTTGCAAAGGCCTTTAAAATTCGGCCCCAGCGCTTTAAGGGTTAACGGCCAGTCTCACGGTACCTCTGATTTGATTATCGCAGCTGCCAGTTACTGACATTAATATGTGTACCGGTAAACCAGCTTGCCCGAAAAAAGATCAAGTAGGAAAACTGACCGCTTGGGTATGACTGGAACATTGTTGAAAAAGGGGAAAAAGCCAACTAAAGATCCCTAACATTTATCTTATCGAGTACGCACACTTGCCCATATAATTAACTTTATTGAGTTATATTCATATATTAAGCTGGCCTCTATTTTATGATGACATATTTTGTCGTGGCGCCATTTTACTTAAACTTTGAACGAATGATTTACTTAGTGCTTATGAACAAATGCGTTCCGAGAAAGTACAAAAAAGATCAACACGTGACCTGGCGCAGCCAATAAAAACGAGCATTCTGTACGAGGAAAGCTATACAATTACGAACGTTTACATGCCCCGCCGTATTACCGTCTGACTCTCATACTGTGGGTGGTTCGGCGCGCCTGGATGGTCCGGTATATGGAGAGGCATGCAGAATATCTTGGAGAAAATTCCAAAGCAGACGGCCTTGATGGCTGCGGGCACCTCGACGCCGGAAGGTCCCTTTGTGGTGTATGTTCAGGGTGACCACCGTCATCATGGTGGCCGCGGACACGATGGAGATGGTGATACCGTAGTAGACACCTGAAATACGACATTATGGTAAGTCTTCCAAAAAGCAAGAGCAAAAATGATTTAAAATCGGTCGTCGTGGGGCTAATTCTTTGATTCAGAGAATACTGCGGATCAGTGATATCAATTGTATCGATGATAGTAATGGCAAGACATAAATATAAGAATCTGCAAATAGGTCACACATAATGGTATTGTGTGAACTTCTGCGTAAAGAGATACATTTTTAAGGAATTTTATTACGGTATTGATGAGTGTAATTGATTAAAAGATATAAATATACTTTTATATTAATGCACTTACTTCAATCGTCTTTCTTTGTTATTTGCATCTTGAATAGATGTATCGGTATATGTGGTTGATTTCAAACAAATATACATTACAGTACATTTGATGAATTAGACGACGACACTGATAGTGACGGACACAACGAAGGCGAAGATGATATCAATCATTCTGATGCTAATACTGACTCAAGAGAAATATGATCACCACACAGAAAGAAAATGTCTCTGTTGTGTGTATGGTGACAATCTCAATAAAAATATATAATGATGGTGATGGTGGTGATGATGATGATGATGCTGCTGCTGCTGATGATGATGATGATGATGATCAAAAATTACAAAAATAAGTGCTGAGCAATGCAAAAGTTATCGAATGAAATGACAAAACACATTGCTTTGATTCTTATGCGCACATTATTTATCGTTAGAAGGTGAGTAATTTTTCAAGAATATCCATAGCGTACCTATAAGTGGCAGCACATTTGATGTAGGAGGCATGTTCTCTGCGACTAACATCATAAACACTGTCATTGACAACAACGTCGTTATTCCCATAGTGACCTTCTCACCGCTATCGCTAGGGATATAAAACCCTAGCAACGCGACCAGTGTTATCAGTATACACGGTAAAAACATGTTAAATATGTAAAAAAGAGGCCGACGTTTGATATAGATATAAAACGTAACGTCTGGGTAGGGTTCAACGCAACAGGAATAGTAAACGATGTTTCGCTCAACGTAGAGTTTCATTAAGTCCCATTCACTGTTGGCAATGTAGTTGGATATGTCCCCCTCGTTTGTGGTTATCAGTAAGTTGACCTGAAACCCGTCATATGTCCAAGAGGCAAACTGCATGGAGCAATTCTGAACGTCGAAAGGGAAGTAGCGAACGTTAATCGCGCACGAGCTTTTGAATATTGCCATCGAGAGCCATGTGACGTTACCGTCTGACGTAACAATGACGTTGGAACTGATCCAGGAGAAATGAGAGGTGGAGACGTCAGCGCTGAAAGGGTGAAAATGGTTTTGCCTGACATCACATTGTATGTGCACTAAATATATGTTAATTAATCTTGAAACTAGTCTCCGGACCTAAAACACTTAAGAATCATATTTTGATTTAAAATATATAAGCCAATTTATTAAACGTATTTCCCATCTTGACAACTAATATACTAGATATTACAGATATGCAGGTTTTAATCAGTGACCAACATAAGTTGTTTCTCAATAAAGCTTGGATTGCGATTGTGTGAATGTTTCAGAATAAGAAACACACGGGGCTTCAAATTTTTGCATTAATACTATTTTCAGGCAAGCCTACTTGTTATACAGAAGGATATCCGGTTTCCAGACTGAGTCGTGGGGAATGCGTATGACTTTTAGTCCTCCGTATTTGTCTGGCTTCCAGCGCAGTCCGTAGTCTATCCACATCTGCAATCACACAAAAGTCAAATATGAGTCTCGCTCGATGAAAACCTTGCTTAATGTATTGACGTTAAGTTACTTCCCAGATAAGCCTGTGTAGTGTTCGACAAGATTTTGTGACAGTTCGATAAAGATTGATTCAGACGAGGCATACAAAGTTTATAAATTATAAACAGATATGAACGTGGTTTGGCAATTCTAGATATTTGATCCAATACTTACATAATTTTATGACAATGATTTTATGACATGATAATTTTATGATAGTATTATATTAATCGATCGTCATAATGTTGGTTTGCTAGTTCAACACATATGAAATAAATAATTGCAAAAAATAAAAGTCGATTAAAGTGCGCTTTAAAACATAGTTCTTCTTCAATTCTTTTAGTTTTTGTGTGAACATAGGTACAGCTGAAAGGAAAAGGCAAAAAGTATTAGATATACGTATCACAAAATGTTCATGATTATAAGCTTGTTATTCTATAGCAAGACAACCAAAATTCTAAAGATGGTTGCCAGTGCAGCAACCAATTGTAAAAAAAGACATATTGTATTGTTATTATATTGTCTAAGTTATCTCTATTACATAAATATGGGGATAAACAGTCACACACATCTCGACCTGTGCTTTAAGACACACTCTTTAAAATTTGAATGGGTTGTGTTCATTTCAAACTTGGGATATAAAAAGCTATCAAATAAGTTTGAAAACTGAGTTGCTTCTAATATTATGCAATAGCGAACAACTTCAGTGTTTTCAGCGCTTTGATCTTTTGTGTTATATAGTTGGGTAAAATAAATTGATATATTTACAAAATTTCAAATGAGGAATATTCGACGTTTCGATTGCATACATATAGACATCTTCTGGAACAGTCACTGTGTTTGAAACTTGGATTAATTTAATTATTGTGCACGCACACCATATCACGTCAGTTGTTTTCATTTGCGCAAAAATGACAGTTTTATGAAGTGTGTTTATTTATGCCAGGAAACATATTTGTGGCTCATGGTACCAAAATAAAGTGCCGTCTGCATTCATGGCAGCGAGTTTACATTAAAAATGCCGTTACGATGTGCAACTCCCAGCAATCCGAAGGGTCAGTAGCTGGGACTTGGACCATTGTAACTTAGACAATGAAACCTAGTATTTAACTTGCTAATCAACCTAAACGTTAAAAAAGAAACTTTGAAATAAATATAACACTAACGTGTTACAAGCAGTACTTATAATTATAAGCTGCAGAAATATTCTAGGTGCATATCAATAAACAACCGCCAAAGCGTGATTCAATACACGATGATAATAGGCGCGTTCAGGCATCACTCATTGACGGGATTGATTGGACGACGTATGCGAGAGCCGTTGCACGGCGAGAGGCTAATTAACACCAACTTTTCATCAATCTTTATCAATTCAGACCAATGGGTCGGCCTACGTGGGTTGATAACTAAATCTAAGTAGGAAGTCTATGGTTAGAGAAATAAATTGTATTTAAAATAATATAACCAGAACGACGTTCTAAACGTCTTTTTTTCGTCAGGAAAAAATAAAATGTTAATGGCTCTTTTGGAGTTGAATATGATTACAAATACATGTTAGTAAGATTATAAAAATACTAACGTTCAATACAAAAAAGTCCAAATAAACACTTGATAAAACACAAAAAATTATGCAGTTTGACTTTCACTTTTACCCATTGTGTCCTGTTGATGATTTGAACGATTCCCGATTTTTTTGTTCCTGTTTCCGTCCGTCTTTATGTCTGTCTGACATTCAACTCAGTGACTAAATCTCCATCATACATTATTATCTCGCCAACATATACCGGTACTTGATACTTGTGTGAATGCACTATGAAAAACGTTTACGTGAAATGGTTTATTTTCTTACATGTAGTTGGTTCAATACATTACAAAATATTACGCATACATACACATTTGGTATTATTCTACAAATAACAAGCATGAATATGGATATCAATTTAAAGTGAGTAATTAATGTTTACATTATTACCTTTTTATCAGGATTAAGTTGGCGAGTTATACCATGGTAGATGTGGATGATGGAAAAACAAGACAAGCACAATATCTATAGCACTTACATTTTCACTCTTTGTGAACATAAACAATCAAAGGTGCGTGCGTCTGAACACTTAACGCTGATATTCATGGTTTTGAGAGCATGATTTTGTACTAATATATACAGCCATTTATCTAGAATATAAATGGCAAATTCCATTACCGGCACGCACGTAGAGTAAATATTTTCGGATGTTTCGTGTAGGTCTCTCTTAACAATGATAAGCTGATTGCCGTGTGCATGTTTATGTGTGTTTGTGTATGTATATTAGACAGTGTGTGTATGCGCGTGCGGGTGTGTCCGTTTCGGGTAAACCAATATGCGAAAGACCTTCTCGCATACAAGAGGGCCTTACGGTATAGGTCGCTCACCTGAGCTATGTAGGAACTGTTATGCGCATCTTTTGTGCTATGTGTTTAATAATAACGTAGTTATTGTGTAGGATTTTTAATTTATGACACATATTTTCATGGGATTAGACAGTGTAAGAACATATGAAGGAGGATATGTTGGAAATGGTACATATATTTGATATTAGCGTGATTGCAATGCTTTTAAACTGAAGTTATGAGGCGGAAGTGTAAAACAATATTTGTTAAATCTTCAAAATAAAGCATGATAAAAACAACACACTAAGTATTTAAACGTTACACGTCACAGACTGAAGGGGCACGGCGATTCATGTATCCTTAAAGCATTACATGTGCGCAAATTGATCGAGTGAATTTTTGTTTCAAGATTGATACAGTTTTATTTCTGATCGCAATATCTGCATTTTTTGAGATGCGCCACTACCAACCCATTCGTATATTACTGAACAGTAAAGCGACCTTTAAGCATGAAATGAAGTGTAGAACTAATGCTCAAAAAATAGAACTACAAATGTATTAGACTAGTCCATACGAGACGTCGCGTGCCAGAGTGCATTTGGTTATAGACGCAATCGTGTTTATTTTACCCTCTTCACAGAAAATAATACAACACACTCTGAAATGGCATTTCATCTTATAAAAGAAATGACTTTTATTGCACTGAACACCAGAACATTTGTAAGAAAAATAAACTTTAGCGTGTTTATGTTCGAAAGAGCACGAGTAAAATGGAATATACACTTTACTGTCCGCTTGGTACGAATGCAGTGAATATATCTAGGCATCGTGCGATATCGCGTGCACAGAAACAATATAATTGATAAAAAACAATTTGTTATGAGTTGAACAATTCCAATGCGTTGTTTTGTACTGTTACCGAAAAATGTCTGTTAGAAACGATGCTTCGCAAAGATTATCGTTTTAAGAATTTCAATATATTTGCAGAAATTTTCAAACAATGAAACGGAGCATTCGAAACCAATATTCGTGCGTAGAAAATATAAATGAAACTTCTAAGTGAACTGCATCGGAAGAGCAAAATTCTACTGTAATTTTAAGATATGTTAGACGTTGCAGTTGTATGTTCACATGATTATTTACGTATCTATTGAGCCGCGTTCTGATAAAACTGGGCTTAATGCATGTGCGTAAAGTGTCATCCCAGATTTGCCTGTGCAGTCCGCATAGGCTAATCAGGGACGACACTTTCCGCTTTTATGGTATTTTTAGTTTCAAGGAAGTCCCTCCTTACCGAAAATCAAGTTTAGGCGGAAAGTATCGTCCCTGATTAGCCTGTGCGAACTGCTCAGGCTAATTTGGGATGAAACTTAACACACATGCATTAAGCCCAGTTTTCTCAGAACAAGGCTTTATTAGTTAGCGGACCGTCTTAACAGCTCACCGAGATAGTAGCTGCTCGCACTAATGATGCCATACTCATCACGTGTTGTTCTGCATCATATATACACAACGGTATGCCAGATTCCAAGATTTCCGATGAAGTAGGTACCACTGATGTTGTTTATTGACACAGCTATAGACAGATATAGTCGTGCATGGGTGCGATATAATAAATCTATTTGCTCAGATGTCGCCAAAACGCACTTTGTTTTATGTGCTTTATTATATTAAAAGATGCAAGTAATAAGAAACTGCAAGTATACTAATACGTTTTAGGCACATGTTTTATCTAGTAGCGATGATATATTTTTATTTTTTTGAGACAAAATACTTGAGGTGCCAAAAATTAGTTTCGTTATATTTCGTCCAGTGGAAATCGAACGAGTACAGAAATAGCGTTTTTTTATGAAAAATCTTATCAATTGTTCGTTTATGTAATATTGCCATCTGCTATTGGTACAACACGAATACAATATGCCAAGAAACAAAAACCGGTATGTAAAAACGACACGAATCACTTACATACCTGGTTTAACCAGCAATTCGTTGTGATGATCTGGTTCTTCTCATCCTGAAACAGGCACAGAACATACCTTAACACTTTACCACTTAGAAACTTATTCAACCCTTTACCACTTAGATACGTATTTAACCCTTTACCACTTAGATAGTATTTAACCCGTTACCACTTAGATACGTATTTAACCCGTAACCACTTAGATACATATTTAATCCTTTACCACTTAGATACGTATTTAACCCGTTACCACTTAGATACGTATTTAACCCGTTACCACTAAGATACGTATTTAACCCAATACCACTTAGAAACGTATTTAATCCTTTACCACTTAGAAACGTATTTAACCCTTTACCACTTAGACACGTATTTAACCCTTTACCACTTAGAAACGTAATTAACCAGTTACCACTTAGATACGTTTTTAACCCGTTACCACTTAGAAACGTATTTAACCCTTTACCATTCAGAAACGTATTCAACCCTTTACCACTAAGAAACGTATTTAATATGCATTTAATTAAAGACCATCTAACTAGATTCAAGATTTAAAGCTTCATTTCCAACCCTTAGATACTGATGAGCAGCAAACAGCATAAAAACTGAACAGACTGTGAGTTACTCGCAGGCTGTTCTGGTTTTATGCTGTTTGCACATAGTCATTTTCACTTTGCTTCTAAGTGGGAAATGGTTAATTTTGATATGCACAACTTTCTTCAAACGCTTTTTGTCAAATACATTTCATTAATTCAAGCAATCGGAATGTTTTCAATTACTAATTTCATAATGTGCTGATGTCATTTAACCGTGTATATCTTCAAAATCATACCTGTCGACGATTGTCTTTAAGGAAGTGAATATTAAATGAAATCGGTTTCTTTGTTTTAAAATTTACTTTAGTCGTGATTATTGTTAGTTATATTAGTTCATCTATATCATTGCAGTCGCACGTAAATCAATTGCTTAAAAGTATCGTTTAAAACGTAAAAGCAAGATTCGCTGTAATAGAAAAATAGTACATATACATCTATGAAGTGCGCTTCCAATACTCGAATTTTTAATTTATCGGTTTATTAACACAATTCAAGCACTAAATAATAAGTACATCACACAATGTTCCTTGGGTAACATATATAATTATACTGAAAAACCCGAAACGTAAGTTGATTGTTCCCAATGGTGTATTTCCACATCTGTCACCGACAACTCAATTATGGGATAGGTTTACATATTTACAGACGCGAATAAGATGAAACACTATAGGCTCCATAAAATTGGCATTTTCACGTTTTGGTACATTGACAAAATTGACAAAAAAAATGTTTCAAATTCGGAAATTTTTGTTGTAGGTATGATATTCGTGGGGAAACAGTAATACTGAACATTTACCATGCTCTAAAATATCTATTATATGCATTTTTGACGATTTAAAAACCTGAAAATTATAAAGCGTTGCAACGCGAAACGATTGCATAATTTTGAGAGTTCTGTTGTTGTCGTTATATTTTGTGATACTACAAGGATTGCTTATATAAAGTATGAGCACGGAGGGCCGAGTGGTCTTAGCGATCGACTTTTACTCCAGGGGTCAGAGGTTCGAGCCAAGTTGAGGGTTACTGTTTTTCTTTCTTTAATGTTATTCTTGTTATTTGGACATTTTTAGATCCAATGCTCACATGTATCAATATATAGCATTTAAAGGGGCCTTTTCACAGATTTTGGCATGTTTTGAAGTTTATCATTTAATGCATTGTATTGATAAATGTAAACATTGGATCTAAAAAGCTCCAGTAAAAAATAAAGAATAAAATTAAAAAAGGAAAAAGTAGCCCTCAGCAGGGCTCGAACCAGTGATCCCCGGAGTCCTGGAGTAAAAATAAATTAGACCGCTCGGCCATCCTGACAAGTATGAATAAGAGACGAATTTTATACTTTATATAAGTGTAACAGGGTATTTACTCTGACACTAATCCTTTTAACAATACTAACCCAATCAAGACTGAGAGAAGTTCAGTGTGAGGGATACTTTGTGATGTATGAGTGAGTTTAATTACTAACAGTGCATGCTGTATTTTCTCTTTATTGTGAGATGATTTCATAGTCATCTATATAATTTTAAATCATAACTCAACATTTGGTCACTTGTTTGTAAAACCTTGTGAGAGGTAGTAGGCTTTTTCCAATTGCCACTTTCTACAATAAGTCTTGAGGTCACTGGTGAGTGCATTATTCTATGTTTATATAATTGTATTTTCTTGAATTGTAATTGTATTGTATTGCATATTATTATGTATTACAATGAATTATTTAAATTGTTATTATAATTGTCATTTGTTAATTATAACATGATTTTTATTCATGTTTCAGGCCATCATTTTCATCATTTATACTTTATAGTATTAAAAGCTTGGAACGTAAAATCCAGGTTGCGTTATAAACTCAAACCCCGGCTACATAAGCAATCTTCGTAGTTTCACAAAATTTAACGACAACAACAGAACTCTCCAAATTATTCATTCGTTTCGCGTTGCAATGCTTTACAATTATCAAGTTTTTAAATCGTCAAAATATGCATAATATGGCAATTAGACAATGGTAAATGTTCAGTATTACTGTTTCCTCACAAATATCACAACTAAAACGAAAATTTGCGAATCTGAAACAACTTTTCCAATTTTGTTAATTTACCAAAACGTGAAAAGGCCCCTTTAATGATAAACTTCAATACATGCAAAAATCTGTGAAAATACCCGTTTAATGCGACTCAAATATCAATATTATGAGCGTTGTCTCCAGATGAATCGGTGACCAAGTTACATAAAGAAACGTTCATGATTATGGATTTTTCCCGTAGTTTAAAAAATTGACATGTACGCAATTTCATTTGCACCGACTTAAAGACAAACCAATCCGGCAATAATAGAAGAAAATGAAGGCAAGTGACGAAATATATCGACATTTGTTCCTGTATTTTAAATATGACTGGTGTCCTCGTTGCATGGTAATATAAATGTTTAGCAATACAATTCAGTGCTCTCATACGAACATAGTATTCTATGATATTCATGAAAATATAGAAATTTACTTGCGATGATGAAGAGACAGTGTAACTGAAAAGGTTCACAAAAGCGACATTTTATGACGTAAATATCACAGCTGGAAAATGACCGTGTATATAAAATAAATAAAGAAAGAAATCTTGTTTCCGTTCGAAATGTTTTGCCTTGAAATTCCCAGAAATGTGGCCAACACTCCCCAGATTTAATGACCGAAAGTGGAGACCACACAAACATCTAATGATATATCAGGAGCTTATTTTATACATGTTTGCCGTGTATAGAAAATACTTTGTATGCTGCATAATGCGAAAGGTTTTATTTGTTCGTTATTCAATTTTTATGTTTGTTTATAAACATGTTTCATTGATACTTTTGATAACGTCGCTTGAGTAGTTACACAACATCGGTAATAATGGGAATGGGATTTGTATTAGTCTAATGTCTTCTAAATTTTGCGTGTTCACCGTAAACGATATTAATGTAAATCGACTCACATTGAGTAAAACGTTTTGTGCGCACTATCAATCTGAATAACTAATTACATGTATTGTAATTGGACAATGTAAGTGAATAACATCTTACCTCTTTAGTTCTGTAATCCACAATATAACGAATAATGTTTTCGTTTAAAAAATTATGTATTCGGTTAAGTAGTGTATTACTCATCTCATTTACCAGTACAAAAACATTTGATATTTATACCTAAACATGGACAATATATATGTCATGACGATGGACAAACAATGTTATTGCTTGATTACAGTCAGAAGTTGCCCCAACCCGGCCGGCCATATAAATTGTGGTGGATTTTTTCTTCTTCGACAGATATCCCCAATCTCTGACTCAAGTAGGACAGTTTTCAGTAACGTTTATATTTATCATCGCTCAGAACTTGGTAAAGTGTGTCTATAAACCTGTGTTTGGTTTGCCAGTCTACCTTGACATGACTACACAATTGTTTAAAACGGCGGAATAAACAAAATGAACAAACAACCTACCACGTCAATTATTTGTGAAAGTGAGAATCCGAAAGTCACGTTGAGGGCCATGCTAGCGTTCAACGATGGTCGAATACGTTTATCGTAGCTGCGCAACAGGTCACGCACCAGACGGTATTCGTTAACGTCGGCGTAAACACACGTTACTGAAATAAAATGCAATCATTTCAATAAGTCTGTATAAAAATGTCTGGTGAAATTGCTCAAAACGTAAATGCCTAGAGAAGCTATCGGCCGTTCATTTCGGTTAAAGTAATTTATGCACATTCAAGGATAAGACTATGCACTTAGGGTTTATTAAAACAAGTTATGTCTAAAGAGTATTTCAATGTTTGATAAACATGGTACTTGCTATATTAAATTCATAAATGTCTAAAGTTGTTCGCCTAAATGGCTTTAAGGTGTTGAGCTACAATTTGCCACTGCGTAGCCTAACTTAATTTTAAAGGAAAGGACAAGTATGTCAAATGATAAGAATCTTGTTTAATCGTACTGTTGTACCAAATGGACAAGCACAAAGGACATAAATGAATGCAATTTGTAAAATATGACGGGCGCAATATTGGACAAACGTATAACCACCAGGAACGCTGTATAGTCCGAAAATTAAGTTGGACGAACGGACAGACAGGCAAACAGGCATTCCGTAAAACAACATTTCTGCAAGATACTAAGTCGCATTTGTTCTTTTGTCTGTATGGCAGTCACCAACTTCAACACTTGTTGAAAGTAGAGGTGAGATCTAGTAGTGAGATCTAGTAGTGAGATCTAGTAGTGAGATCTAGTAGTGGGATCTAGAGATGCACCACTCTCATGTAGATGATCGTCTCATAAAAATACACATCATTGGTCTATTATCTGACAGTGTTGTGATTATTGAGAAACCATCTGTATTTCTGGTTGTAATTTTTGCAACGTGTTAAACATGTTGTAATATTAAGGCGCTAACGGTTGAACACTTTTGAAAACAAAAAGCAAAAAAAAAGACATTTGACGAATTGGTATCCATGAACGGAACCTACTCATGTATTTTTTTTTTCAAAAGGTCTTTTGATGAATGTAATTGACATTATGTAATTAACTTACTTTATTTGTTATATTTTATTTCCTTAATCACCTAACGTCTTATATATATACCAAGACTAAAATATTATTGTATCGTATGTATGTATATTCTAGTATTTCATTTTTTAACGGGGTATTCGTACTTTTTTAATTGCATGGCTTTTTCCTAGCGTAATGTTAAACAATTAAATCTATAAAATGGCATAGTATCGTCAAACATTAGTTCGTATTGCTACCGTTGCAATAAGAATGTTGTATAAGTCTGAATTGTGTTTAATTTAAAATCATTTACTGATTGTAAAGTTTATCATCTTTTCCCAATTAATTGACAAGATCCTTTAGCACTTTTTGTTTAGCTTAATGGCAAGTTAATAAATAAAGTTAGCGGTTCATTCTTTATATTTAAGTAAAATCTTTTTCAACATCAGTATATACAATTAGCTTACGATGAGGGAGACAGTCCGTTATAATTGTTTATTATAATTGACTGTTATCAGTCAAACTTTGTTTGAGCTTGTTTTATGGGCATGCGATGATGGTCTATTCGCAAACCAGCATATAACACATTATTCATAATGCGCAATAAATTTAATTATGTTTTGCAACCTGATCCTTACGAGATGTGCATTTTATGCTTGAATTGTTTAATGACTATTAATTGTATGTGATTCCATTTGTAATGTGGGTTGTTTTGTCTAATGTCCTGTATGATGAAAGCACTTAGTGGTTTGCCTAAAATAAACGAATAGCGAATGGTAACATAAATATCTCTTGATCATGTTTTTAATGTTTCATTATTTCTTAATTCCAATCATCGGGCGACTGTCAAAGCAAAAAACGATTGAACATCTATTTTCATAGTTGATTATAAAATGCTTCTAGGATGAGAATATTATGGCGGATTTCAGAACTCACAACGACTGAACGATCTACATTCTTGTCTTTATAACATCTTCGATCTGTTCATTTGGATATAAACAAATAAAAAGCCATGTGCTGCTGTATTTTGCTTTTCAACACCATGCTTATATGGAACACTTTAAGTAAATAATTTAATTAATCAGCTCTTACACATTAATCAGCTCTTACACATTATCAGCGCTTACACATTATCAGCTCATACACATTATCAGCTCTTACACACTATTTTCGATATCTGTTTCATATCAGTGCAAGCTAGCTTAAGACAAATAAGCACTTGAAAGATGAAGATCTATTCGTCAATAAGCACTTGAAAGATAAAGATCTATTCGTCTATAAGCACTTGAAAGATGAAGATCTATTCGTCTATAAGCACTTGAAAGATGAAGATCTATTTGTCTATCGCTATCTGATTCAACATCTTTATGTACGGTAAACATAACGTGGGTGCTAAATTGTTTCTATGGTCTCTATCTAAATGTAGATCTAAATACCGTATAACTGATATGTTTCTTTTGGTAAGCCTGATACATGTTTCATAGTTTACATCATAATCGCTATTCGTATTCCCCAAACAAATACAAAGTTACAAATAAGATCACCATACTTAATTTGTTTGTTTTGCTTTTCCGCGCGTTCACCATCACCCAATGATACTTATATATTGAACTGAACCTTTAAGTGAACTGAACTATAACCGTACATACAATTGCGCACTACTCAGCATAGTTTTGTTTTTCTATATATACCACGTATCAACTAAGTTTCTTAAAATCGCAATTAATACATTGCAAACAACTACATAGTTTCAATACAATTTTGTATGTCGTCTGCTTCAAATATGACACACGATGCAAATAGATGACAGAACATTTAGTTTGTTCGGTGTCAGCCACTATAAGCAATATCAGACATTCAGTATCGAATATTGCCATGATTATTAACGTCCACTTAACACCCACCAAAAATATGTCTGTTCATCTGACCCTTAAAAGAAGTTATTTCGATAAAACTGTTTAATAATTACTAGCAATGATATTACCGAATTTGCAGTTTTATATTTGTCAATACAATACAATGAAATGCTCCGAATGTATTAATTATTGTCAGAAAGAGTGACGTGAAACGGTGAACGAACTCCTGCAAAGTTTGACATTTTGACCGGGCCTTGCCTTGAAGTCCGATTGTTTGGTATTTCCTTTGCATCGACTGTTTCACGGTGTTGACCACAGTGGTCATTATGTTTATGTTTGGCGATGAGTAGTCGTTTGTTTTGTTTTGGTTTGTATATGCTAGTACTTTGAGACTGTGACGATTATTTTTTCTCCAAAAATGTTTTTGACTTTTCACTATTCATCAATTTTATCTGTCAAAACGGAATCGCATTCGCAAAATTTATTTTTCGAACTTTGGGTTTTGTTTTAAAGTGCAATCGGTTTATTCAAATACGCCTTAAAACGACAATTCAAAGTTTGAGATGAAAATCTCCATGGGTCAACCACACGTAAGTATGTTAAGCTATCACGAACATATTGTAATTTGCAATTAAAAATGTAGACGAAGTCACTCTTTTGGGAATTCATACGGTTGTTAATTTTATGAGTGTCATTGCCATTGATTTCGTATGTATATTATATTAACATTGTCATTATATGTGTTTATTAGCACGTTCAATAATTGGGACGATAGAACCTATTCTAAGGAAATGGTACGAACCACAAACTAACATTTCTTATACTGATTTTCCGGTAGGTTCATATAGTCTAATCCACCGGTAGGTTCATATGGTCTAATCCACCGGTAGGTTCATATGGTCGAATCCACCGGTAGTTCATATGGTCTAATCCACTGTCTTTAATAGAAGAAACGGAATCAAATTCTCAGATAGACTCTGGTATTATTGTCCTATGTTTTACAAGCATTCCATAACGTGCCTTAAGTAATTAACAAAATATGAAATAATGGTAGTAATTAATCCTCTATGGGAAATGTTTCTGGGGTTTTATTTTTCCTAAATGCGTAAATGGGGCATTTTTTGTCATACATTAATTCATTGCTCAAGTTCTAGCTGGGAAAACGAGTTTATTGCTTAACTTATATTTTGTTTTGTAAATAAAACAATAGTTAAACAGCAATTATTTTCTAATTACAAACAATAACGTTTGTACAACTTTCTTTAAGTTTTTACAAAAAGAAACGGTGTGCGCATTACGCACTTTAATCTAATTTACATCAACTGTGAGGTAGCATTAATCGCATTATATATGTATGTGAGATAACGGAAGGGTGGTATTGATGCAGTCTTGATGCAGTATTGATTAATTATTATTACGTGCATCAAATTTAAGCTATGCTTTAAGACGCCATTAAATACATGAATAAAATAAACACATGAATTTATGTAAATCACAACATTTGGTTCATGTTTGCCTATTTTAGAAATATAAACGAGATGGAAACAGAATGCACAATTAAATACTGATTGTTTTGACCCAACACTGTGTGATGCAAAATATTTTTCGGTATTTATTTATATTGTGTTACCGACCCACATCGGTGTCAGTAAGAAGCTATGCAATTAAAAGCATTTCAACAAGTTCAGCACTTCAGACAGTTCCATTATAAACACAGTTGGAATTGTTTCTAATTCCGCATGTCCACATTTCCTAATATTTACAAATGAACCATCAGAAAACGTATTTCATATTATAAATACCTCGACCTTAGCTTTTGTGAACGCGTCTTCGAATTTAAACAGAAACGTGCTCTCGACTCAAGCGATCTCTGAGAAAACGTTTAAGAATCACTTATTCACAACAATATTCACCTGAGGAAATTACTATACGTAAACAGGTTAAGATTTTCTTCATGATAGTTTTACAAATACGATGTATGCGATATACAATGTATTCGACACTTGCTTTGATACCTTAGTAATGACAACAATTTCCGTATTGTATGTGGTAGCTTCTACTTAAAATATTTATAAATGATTAATTGTGTTATAAATATTATATACGCTCATACAATACATGCATGAGACACACCTGTGATTTTAGACACTGTTATTTATCAATCAACGTCCGATTGTGAGGTTTGAAAGCGTACCCGAGGGTCTTTTAAAAATATATCGTCTTCCCCATGTAAATGTTCCCATAATGAATATAAGATGATAAATAATATTTAAACTCATATGAAAAGTTACTACTCCGATCATGGTATAAACACATGTATATTAAACGTGTATTGTAAGATGCTAAAATAAAGGTGAGCATATAACTCTAAATTATATCAACCACTTATTGAGATTTATAAATGTTTGTACACACATACTTGTTAAAATAAATATTTAAATAAATTAAATGGAAAGTTTGGAAACCACATTACTATGAAGTGGAATCAGTTTCTTTATGCATCAATGTAGATGCAGCCATATTGGTTTCAGGCAATGACCCTTGGAGTAAAGAATGGTCTGAAGATTTCTCACAGCGTAGATCAAAACACACTGTCATCAAAGCTTGTAATAATACATCAATTGCATCTCCTTGTTTGGTCAACTATCTTAGAGTTACCATAGATCAACACTTGTCCGTTAGCCCAGTTATGAATTAACAAGACCCAACATCAAAGTCAAGGAGAGTATCTCAAAATGTTTATTTGTAATGATACTCTGCCTTTTCGACTATGCATGTTCGTTTTGGTATACCGGTTCTTCATAATTCACATAATAACTGCAGGTAACTCAAAACACATTGATCGGATTAATTTCTCAAACTCATGTTGGTCCAGCAACACTTTGAATTAATCATATGGTTACCACTTAACAGAATACTCTAAAACACCATGTTATGTCACATTTACAAGTCACATTCACATAACCACACGATTTCCCCTAGCTTTATTGACTACTCCCATGTCTGTCTAGACACTGGACACGACACAGAATTAAACACACAGGGTGTTTCAATCTTCTCAATGTTAAAGGAAAGAATTTAACAGTTTGGAATATTTTAATGACCAGTTTTGCATGTACCGACACACTTCAGAAAATCAAGGTCGTCATCAAAAACTATTTTGTTTTAAGCAGAAACATTGTGCATCACTTTTGTATGTCAGTGCTCTTTTTCACTGATCATTGTAGATCTCATTTGGTAACATTTTATTGTGTGTTTTCTAATTGATAAAAACACCTGTATTCTATTTCATTTCGAATGTACTTGGTTTAAAATAATTTTTTTTATAGTTCTTTGTTTTATGTGTCTGATGCTTGGATTTAAAACAATTGAATTCATAAATATTCTTATTACTTAGCTAATCGAGTAGATAATTAGGCACTCGCATGCAGTGATATGCTAATTGTTTAATTGATTTGATTTAAGTCAGTGCCTTACTGGCACTGCATTTCTGATACTCAAAACGTTCGTATTGTAAGAAACACTGAAGGAAATTTTATATAAACCATTCTTCACCCATTATATCGATATACTGGGAATACTGTGTGAAGTTATATTCATGGTATTATTTCAAGCGGTATTTCTAGCAATATTAAAACAAAATAAACGTGTCTGCAATAATTGCAGATATAGTACATCTTAATGTACATAAGATATATAAGTACATGTACATTAAAATTGAAAAAATGATTCCACAGAAGAACACGATTTGAAGGGCTCGGCGTTTATATTTGAAATCACTTTTTAATGTCAATATTTGCGTATAAGACCTCAAGGACAACCTCATAATTAAAAGTCGCGCTATGCCGATCATTTCGTTATATAGTGACAAAAACAATTTTAAAGAAATCAAACATATATCCAAATGTAAGTCAGTCATTTACATATGGTAGTTAAGACATACAGAAAAACTCATTCCTTTGGGAATTCTAATGGAAGCCAATTTCATGATTACGCATGCTAAATGGTAACGCATTGAGTTTCGTTTCATTATTTGGACGCTTCGATGTGTTCATTAGCCCACTCAATCTTTCGAATAATTAGCATTTTGAGCGCTAAAACGTTATGGTCTATGAATCCTGCATATTACAATTGGTGTGCTCTTTCCAGTTGCATTGGTTGGTCATTCAATAGTGTATTATCTGCAGAAAAAAGACCTTAATAGGAAGAGCACACCATTGTCATATTCGTTCGGTATTTAACATTGATATAAATAAATAACATTATTGCTATACAACATTCTGAACATTCTCACGGCATATACAGAGTAATGGCATAACATATATAGACCTCATTATAGTGATTCAAATATAAATAACAATGTTCATGGATTATTGATGTATTGTTATAAAGATTACACTTTATACAAAAGCATTAACCAAGGTAAAATATTGATTTCATACGAATGTTTGATCAAAGGAGTTATATACATATACAGACAGAATCCACCAAATTAAATGTATTCTTGATATAAATAAAATCAATATTGCAAATACAAAACTTGGTTTGTTCTGACGTCCCCGATACTGGCGACCAGACATTGTTTTCGCCCTTTTCTTGAAATTCCTATATTAAGTATTAAGAGTTATCATACATCTATTTCTATGTTCAGGCGTATGAATAGAATATTTTGTTCTACAAAAAAACAATAAGTCAGCTTTTTAAAAGGATGTCGATAAACACAATTCTTTACATTTGTTTTATTTTTATCAAAGACATTTAACGAAGATCAAAACATAACGTATCATACAATTGTCTCATTTACCTTATTCTACTTATAACCAGCGACCGATATGTACAACAACTTAAACACTATACGATCTCATATGTATATCCGGGTATAATTGACCGTTACTACATCACTGCAAACGTATTTTGCCAATGATGCAATTAACAAAACGACATTGTATTGTTAATAGAAAGTTCACATTACTATCGATGCAAAACAAATGTCGCATTTATGTCCGAATTCTATCTTAATTAAAATCTAAATGCCACAAAGCAGGTGATATAGTTTTTGCGAATGTAATACATGTGTCAAATTATCTTATTATCGTTTATCTTTTTCCGCAAATTGTGCGTATATTTGTTTTGTATATTGTCCTGTAAAGCAACATAAGCAATATTTAGTTTGCCTAAAAATACAAATATTGGATGGTAACAAAAAAGTCTCTCCTGTTTCTTCGTATTTGAAATTTCAAGCATCGGAAGGCAGCCAAATCAAAAGGATTATGCCTTTAATTTCACAATCCATACTACGAATACAATGCGGTGGCGGATTTTACAACTTCCCATGTATGTACTATTTACATTATTGTCTTAATGATAATTTCGATCTGTTCGTTTGCATATAAACAATTATAAAGGGAAGTGCTGCTGTATATTGGTTTTCAACACCATCACTACATGGATCACTTTAAGTTTTGAGGCTCCAACTGTTTTTTGCTTTGCTTTTTGTTTTACGTCCGTGTAAGCTCACGCAGGGGCGTAGATAACCTCCCAACATTGGGGGGGGGGGGGGTCCAGTTTCTGTACTGGGAACATAAAGAGGTTCGTTTGTTCTCTCCCGTGCTTCCGAAAAAAAAAATACAATTACAATTAATATGGTGCGTTTTGGGGGAACTTTCATGTTGATATAAATGTAATTATTTTCTTTCCAAAAACTCTAATTACAACATAAAATTAAGTAAATGTTTATGTATTTTAATGACGGAGTTTAACAAGTGATATGAGAAATAAAAACATTAACATTACATTCACAATGGATATATTTTATTACTGATGGACATATTTAACACCTGAAAATGGGAGAGTGTATAAATAACCACATGAAAATACACAACAACCAATACAATATGACATGATTAGTAAATAATGTATCCACATTTCGAGCACTATTAAAATACTGAACCAGGATGAATAAATATTATTAAATTAAGTTAGATAAACAAAAATTACGGATAATTCATTTTTAAGCCACAATTTATCATGCACTGTTCGCGTAATGTTAATGCCAAGTGTCACATTCTATGAAAACTTCCCGAAGATAGTTAACCGTGATTCATTCACACTGACGAACTCATTGGCAACATCTAACAAGTCCATTGCGTCGGTAGCACACCTGTGCACGTGGAGCGTCATGAGGTGGGGGGGTCTCTCCTGTGTTATAGACGTCCGGAGGTACGTCTTCAGGCGTCTCAGGCCGGAGAAGTACCTCTCGCTGGTGGCGTTAGGGGTGGGCATTACCAGGACGTGGCGGAGGACGCGCATCACCTCCGAGAAAAAGAGGCGAGACTCAGGAGGCAAGTCGCGGAAGAACGTGACAATGTCCGTGATGGTCTTGACCTTCTTGTCCCGTACGGCGACCTGGTACGTCTCCAGCTGAGTGGTGAGCGCCTGCTCGTTGAAGTCGTCCCTGTAGAAGTCCATCACGCTCCGCAGATGAGTGGCGTAGTAACCAACACGGGCGCAGCACACAAGAAGGTCTTGGAGGGATCTGTAGGTTTTGTAGCCTGGCTGATCGAATCTGTCCTTGATACACGCGATCACCAAATCGAATGCTTCAAAGTAGACCTGGCGGTACCGATCACGTGCTGTGGCTGTATACTCGTGGGCCCCGGTTCCAACGTCATAGCGTTTCGGCATCTTGCGTCACCTGGGAACCACTGGCTCTCCTACGTCGACGTCATCGAGCTTGCTGTTGACGTCAACCCAAAACTTGTCGAAGGCATCGTCGGAGCGCTTGCTGGTCAATGTTTCCACCGTCATTGATGCAACTGCCTGACCCTCTGATGCGGACATGTCCTTCTGTTGTAGGGTGCGACTCAAGTTGTCTGTATGTCGCAGGATGATGTAATCCAGATGGACACCAAAGAAGAGGTCGAAGCTCTCCATCTGGGACCGCACGCCTACTATCCTGGAACGGATCTCCAAGTCTTTGGTCTGCTCGTAGCAGGTGTCCCACAAGGTCAGTAACACAGTGTAGTTGTCTAAGACACTACACAGGCTTGCTGCACGCACTGTCCATCTCGTAGGGCACAGTACACGGAACCCAGGGGTATCGGGGCTCATCTCCTCCTTCAGGGTCTGTAAGGTACTGTCCCTCTTTGGTGAATACTTAATCAGTTTGGAGACTTCATGCACTGTATCCATGGTGTCGCGCAAGAGCTTGCACTGACGTTCACAGTCCCCAACCGCCAGATTGAGCGCATGTCCGTAGCAGTGCGTGAAAACAAATCGCTCCTCCTTTGCTAAGATGTTTGTCGCCACACCACGCTTCGCTCCGGTCATGTTGATGGCCCCTTCATAACACTGCCCTCTGCACTGGCTCAAGATTAGGTTCATTCTTAGAAGAGTGTCTTCTATGACCGACGTCAGTGTAGTGGCGTCAATGGAATTTACTTGGTGAAACCCAACAAAGTCCTCGTGCACATTTAAGTCCTCGTCCACGTCTCTGAAGACTACCACCACTTGTTCTCGGTTGGACTTGTCTGTTGTCTCGTCAGCCATGATTGTATAGAACTCGTTTGTCTTGATGTCGCTGGCCATTTTAACGGAGGATGTGCAGTGCCATGAGCTGGAGTATTTCATTCTGGATATCAGGGGCGAAGAACTTGTCCAGCTTCCGTTCCAGCCACGTGAGGATAGAGCTGTCCGTCTCCCCGTGGTGTTGTAGCAGCTGCATGAAGTTCCCCTCATCGTCGTCGTGCCCACGTAGCGCGATGCCCTGGCGTGCGAGGAACCGTATGCTGCGTAGGATTTGCAGCAGCTGCTTCCGGTTGTCGGCCTTCTCCTTAGCGTGCCCCGCTGACAGCATCTCAACCACGTCACGCGTCGTGGCGGGAAGAGTCACCAGTCGCTCGACCGCCTTCTTGTGGCACTCGCTTTCGTCGTTTTTCCGGAACTTCTCGGTACCCGCTTTCCAGTTGGAGAAGCCGTCACTGATGAAGCTGCCGTCCACCTTCGAGTTGCCGATCTTGCCCAACTTCTAATCAAATATTAACTGATGTACTTAGAGAACGAAAATATTTTCAAACTAATTACTGTTTTTCACGCGTATATTTACTCAAAATTGTTTTAAGTGGCAGTTACCTTTGAATTAAAGCGATCAATTAAAATTAAAGAATCGCCTGTCCCTAATAAAAACACCGACAGAGCAATCACGGAAAAGAACAATTAAACAATTAACACAATGACATTTACCCCGGCCCCTAATTTATGACACCTAACAAGGGATATTGACACATCACCATTGGCAACCTCAGAGCAGACGGAGAGGGGACACATGGCTTCTGCACTGACGGCGCGTGATTACAAAAATACATGTTTTGGGGCGGCGATTTTTTGGGGATTTTACGTTTATTTATATAACGATGACTAGCCGAAATATAGGGGAGGGGCGGCCGCCCCCCCCTGCCCCCCCCCCCCCATTATCTACGCCCCTGTCACGACAACACTTACTTTAAAGGTTATACACGACGATCTGGCCTGCTAACTTTATTCTATGCATTCAGTCTTATAACAGTTCTTAGTACCATAAAGCAGATATTGAAGTTTTGGTTAACCTAATTGATGACTTTACCGGATCCTGTTCACCAGACAGTGTAACACATAAGTTCATGATACTTGTATTGTTTGTTTAAACTTTCCGCGCGTACCCCAACACCAAATAAAGTGTATCAATTGCTCTAAAAAATTAGGTTATATTGAAAAATTTACTTATATACAATTTCGCTTACATCAACACTTATTTTGTCTATATATACAACCTATGAGCTATTTTCTTCAAATCGCAACTAGTTTTCATTTAAGTTTTTCATGTCTGCTACGTCAAATAAGGCAAACGAAAAAATGGATGATGTAAACTTGGCTTTCCGGTTTCAGCCACTATAATCACTGTCAGACAGTTATTATTGAATATTGACATAATGAATAATCGCTTACATCCAAACACTCTTACTAAATCAATAGGTTTATAAGTCTGAGCCTCAATAGAATACAGCAGTTTCAATAAAACAGTCAAGTAATAACTAGCCGATTTGTCAGTTTAATACTTTTAAGTACATGTTGATTACATGTCGAACGCATTAACTATTGTCAGACATAGAGAACAAGGGAGAATGATGTGAAACGGTTTACAAACTCCTGCAAGTTTGACATATTGACAAGGTCTTACCTTGAAGAATGATTGTTTTAAAAATGCATGTCTTGACCATTCCAAGATGGCGAACTCAGTTATTAGTATGTTTATCTTTTGTATTGTGTATTTTGTATTTGAGTTTTGTCTTGGTTTGTTTGGTAAATATTAAAAAAAATAAGTCTGAAATTTCGTATGTAAGGATTTTTTGTAAAAATAAAACAGAAGAGTAAGATTCGACTTAATATTGAAAAGACATTGAAAGGTATATATTTCATGAGTAAAAGTGATAAAACAAAACAGAGTGTGATAGAAAGTGATTTCAGCCAGTTAATAACTCAAGTTAAGAAAACCCAGAAATACAATATTGTTATTGCAATTTGATATTGTTATTACAACCCGTTTTTTAATAAACCCGTTTTGCAATAAAATCATTGAACACGCATACAATACTTCAAATTGATTGGAAACACTTAACATAAAGTTTCAAATGTAGTATTTAAATAATATTTTTGTCAACAAAAAAAGAAACTGTGGGTTTCGCCTGCAATCAAATGGAATGGAAGGTTGTGGATTATAGAATAAATACGATAAAGCAATACACTTTTTGCAAAACGGGTTGTCATAAAAATATAAAATTGCTATAAAACACTCGATTAAGTTTTGCAATAAAATTATTGCATTTCTGTTTTGTTAAAAAAAAAAGGTATAACATTGGTTAATCTATTTTTCTATACCATAGTTTGTTGTTGTATCACATTTACTCGTGAAATAGTAGAATTGTAGACTTTGTGGCGTTTTGTAATATGATTTTATACAGGTAACATATTACGCTATATAATATAACCCAAAATTTGAGATTATTTCCCCCTTCTATATTTTAGTACAGTTTTACTCTGAAGATAGTTTGCCTCATCAGGGACAAATTGATAGTTTTTCTCACTGATATCATAATCTTATTCAATATGTTTAAAATAGGTTTGTAAAAATAATACTTTTGAAGCACCTTGTATTTGGATTTTTTAATAATTATATATGTTTAGCATGTGAAAATTGTATTAATTCGAAAGACAGCACATTGGTTGTATATGTTATATTTTAGATTAAATGCATAGTAATAGATGTAGTTATTCATAAGTTAATGCATTAGACATTTTGTCTTGCCACAAAGTAACAATGACTTTTTGTGTTTTCCTTGGTATATAGGATACTCTGCTACCTATACCGTAATGAATATACATATCTAAACAAACCAAATGTTTTTTTTCTACGCATCTCTAATATATTATTGTTTTAAGTTAAACGAAAAATTCAATCATATTGAGTTAATTTATATTGTTGCTAAATTGTTAAGATGCATGTACATATATTTTCATGCAATTATTTGAGATTAGTTTTATATAAGCCAATGCGTTATTTTCATCATTACAGAATGGAAAACGAAAAAATCCACCATATGCTCGGACCAATTAATTTGTTATTGTAAGGCACAATGAAGGATATTTTCTATACATCACTCTTCCCCCATCTCCGAAAAACAATTTACTCCCAATACATATTTATTTCACCCGGGCTATTTAGATCTATCATGATGACATTTCCACATGCCTGATGCTAAATTTTGTATCAAGGATGCATTCTTCGTTATTTCAAGGATTTTTAAACCGCTTGAACAGATATATGTGTGCATTTAATTATGGAATCAACTAGTTTACCATGCTCTGAACTAATTAAACAAGAATAAATACACATTTGAATTATCACTTCACATTCAGAGGGAATTGAATACAATACTGAAATCATGTTTAATTAAATAAATAATTATGACTCTTGGCCTATTTGTTAAATATAATATTAAATAAAAACATGTGTCGTTTATATATACTTAAACATCGCAATTCGTGTTCAATTATTTAATTCCAAATGAAAGCAATTTGAATCATTATGTTTGAAACAATAATCCATTTTACGCATATTTACGGGATGAGTAGCTTCATACTACTGAACAAGCTTTGGATAAAAAAGAACAATTGAAAAGAATAAGTCGACAAGAAATTCGAAGAACAACCAAAGTAGTACTTTCTTGTAATTTAATAATCCGAAATATAATAATCTCCGTGCATAGTGACCAAAATCATAAACATATCTTTTCAAAAGCGATTTGTTTTTTAAATTTGTAATCGTCCTGGGTAAATAGCCAGATCCATTCCAATGAAAATGAACGGTATTTGGCTTGCACCATTAATTGTTACAACAATCGATTCAATGACTGTTAACCCTGATGCTAATTTTATTCATTATCTGCATGTATTCAATATGCTTTTACAATTTTGATTTTTGAAAATAATTTGTAGATACACGCATTTTTACAGATATATCTCATGTTGGTCTTTTTGGTATATTAATACAAATTTATTATCGATGATCGTGGAACATACACTTAGTAGTTATGTGCTTGGTTTGTGATTTCGATCAGTATTTCTTGCAATATCAATACCATAGAAAAGTGCCTGCAATAAATATCCATTAGGATCTGAGGATATATGATTTTAATAATATTGTATTTCAAGCCAGGCCACGATTTCCATATAAGTTGATTAAAAAGGTTTGGAGTTTTTACCTAAAGCTCATGTTGAAATTCCAATAGTTGCGATTAAGACCGCAAAACATTTATAAAAATATATTTAAGTACAATCTCATATTAAAAATCGCATTTTTGTTATCATTTAAAAACATAATGACTTATTCCATTATAAAGTCTAACATGCTAACATATGTGAACATGTAAGCAAGCCATGAACATAAAGTAGTTACGCCACCGACTTCCATACATTCCGTTGGGAATTCTAATGAATGCAAATTTCATGACTAGCCCTGCCAAATATTAATGCATTGAGATTGCATCATTGACAATTCTTTGTTTTCATTAGCCAAACCAATTTTCAAAAATCGCTAGTCCCAAAAAATCCATTTGATCAATTATGAATAGTTTGCACATTCAGATTGATGTACTTATTAATGTTGCAATTAATGGTCATTCGATGTTTTATTATATGCAGACAATGACCTTAAAGAGAATAATATTCTAAACTTCTTTTGGTATTTAACTTATAAATATATAGAATTATAATTCTTATTTATTGTAATTTAACCACGCATTTCAAATTCTGATATAAAACCAAGAGCAATTGCGTAATTAAGATCGATCTCATTGAAGTTTTTCATAGATAAATCAAAATGCTCATGTAGTGTGGATATTTCTTTAATAGTCTTTAATGTCATATAGGCTACAACCCAGTCTAATTCTCTTTTGAATCACATGTTTAATCAAAATAATTAAAACAAATATATAGAGAGAAACAACTTAAAATGTGAACTTAATTAAATAGTATTATAAAGCCGGCAATATTGAAAATACATAATTAGTTTGATTTTAAGTCCAATATTATTACTAGGGACGAGGCAATGTTAGAGCCCTTCATGTGCTATTCATTTAACGTACACACATCACCACAAAGGACGCTCCGATAATTACAAGCTCGACGCCTTTCAATGCACTTGAAAGCTTTTTCTGGTTCATGTTTCTTATTCATCGAAATTCCGTTACTTGTGACCTGTCAAAGGAGAAAAGCTCAGAAAAAAAGACGCGATCTACAATGACAATAAACTTCGTCACTTACAAATATGCTCACATTTTTCCATCGTTTCGGCATTCAATTGAGATTTCATCACACCGACCATGCACATAACATTTTTAGGTTGCATTCAAATCAACAAGATGGATGCATCCAATTTCAACAGAATTTTAACAGAATCATATAACTTCGGTCGGTTTACAGCTCCTCCCCATCATGACAAAGCTGTTGTACCGGAACTCAGTGCAATTCATCATTCCATAAATTACATATGGCCTACATGAATTAACTGTTGGGACACGAATAATCACACTCAATATATTACGGGGCCGGACATCGTACCCGCGATCTTAGAATGCGATGTCTAATTGTATACCAACTTTACTAACCTGTCTAACCTGCTAATTGTGATACTTTCCCATCTTATTCATATTCGAGTTTTGTCTAAATTCTTTTTACAATATTTTACAATATTATCAATCCATTCCTTACTTAAAATACTTGTTATATCACTGTTCAGAAATATATCCTGGCTTTCCATTATTATTAAATGAAATTATAGAGGAATTAAAACTATGAAGAATTTTCGACCTCATTCTATTTTGCTTTGTTTACACATATTTGTAACTAAAATTAAATATAAATGGAAAGTTTAAATAATAATGTATGCATTAAAAAACAGCACAGTAGTATATTAATTATTATTATTTACACTTAGTCCGGAATTAATATCAAAATTAAATGAACATCGTGACTTTGTTATTCACATTAAAAAGCAATAAATGAGCATTGTAATAAATTCAATTTAATCGCAATTTATCAGTTATTTTATATGAATAAAAGCAACATAGTATCCACTTTCTGATGCAAGATGAAATTAAGTAAGTGCAATTATCAACTAAATACCTTCTTGTTTACAACATTGCAGAAAGTTACATATTACGAGCATCAGATCATCATAATACATATCAAGAAGAAACCTTTATACAGGGTTCACATAACAGTGATAAACTTCAAACTAAGCGTTTCACTTCCTGCATAAAGTATAACGATATACGGGCAAGAAAGTCTTAGACACGCATCATTCTCATTTAAAACCAATTTATGTTTACTCATCTCTAAATTGCACGCGGGCAATAAAGTCTCTGTAACCAATTCAAAACGCCATTTGACAACGGGGATATCCATTGATCGGATGACCTATTCGTCTTGTAACTAGATACGAGTTAGTATTGAATATTGAGTGAATAACTTTGGGGCATTGTTCTAAAAATGCGTAAACTCCGATGGTAATGCTTTGTTTAAGATATTATATCTAAATGACAATTCCAATAATATCAATAGTATCGTTAGTCATATTGTTGGTATCTTTCAACAATGTTCATCTGTTTGTCTCAAAGAATCAAAAGGCAAAGTATCCACGCTCCGACCACAATGGTTTGTTAAAAAATGTCGCGATTATAAACGGGCGAAACTTTCGTATGTGCATAATTTTCGCGTTAACTCGTCGGAAACTAATTTGAATAAATACGTTCAGTCGAAAAAAGAATTCAAGGATTGTTGTAACCATAAGAAACATCTTTTTTATAAGACCAAGCTGGATGACTTATGCGCAAATATCAATAACCCTAAATCCTTTTGGAAGAAACTCAAGAATCTGTCCGGAATAAATAATAACGAAAATTCAATTCGCTCTGACGACTGGAAATTGCATTTTGAAACGCTGTTTACGGCAAATGCGAACACTGACAATATACCGTCTGACCATAATATTACCAGTCACTTGTCCGAAGTAGAAGAAGAACTATTCACTGGTGAAATTACCGATGAAGAAATTATATTAAGTATAAAAGCTCTTCATGAATCCAAGAGCCCAGGTCAAGATGGAATTCCCCTTGCATTCTTTAAATATTCGCATACATTTATTTTACCAATATTAGTGCATTTATTTAACCGAATATTTAATACAGGCTATTTTCCATCGGACTGGAGCTCCGCTATAATAGTTCCAATACATCAAAAGGGTGATCCCAACTCGCCTCAAAACTATCGAGGCATCTCATTGTTGGATATATTTGGTAAATTGTTTACTAGTGTGATTAATAGACGATTAACGTTCTTTGCTAACGCGTTTTCTAAAATACATGAGAGTCAATCCGGATTTTGAGTTGGTTATTCGACAATAGATAACGCGTTCGTGCTGCAAACGCTAATTTCAAAAATATTGTCCAAAAAACGCGGGAAAATTTACGTAGGTTTTATTGATTTTAAAACTGCTTATGACTCAGTAGACCGCAGTATTCTATGGCAAATCTTACAAGAAGCTAACATACAGGGTAAACCTTTTTAATATACTAAAGGCTATGTACAAGAACGTCAAGGCTCGTGTCCGATGCAGTTACGGGTACACGGACTACATTGATTGCAAAATCGGTCTAAAACAAGGGTGTTTGGTCTCACCACAATTATTTTCCTTTTTTATCAACGAATTGGTACAAGAACTATTAAATAGCGGCGTGAGGGGGATACAAATTGGACCAAATGATGCTGAAATTTTAATGCCTATGTTTGCAGACGATGTTGCTCTTTTAGCTGATACAGTTTTAGGTTTACAGCGCAAACTCGATTCATTGCACCAATTCTTCACAAGAACAGGATTACAGGTGAACATACCGAAATCAAAAGTTATGGTTTTCAGAAAGGGGGGAAAACTAGCTAGGAATGAACAATGGAGTTATGCGGGTTCTTTAATTGACGTTGTGCAGTCCTTCCCCTACGTTGGTGTCTTCTTCTATTTCATTAACTAAAATGGCTAATGAAAATGCAACTAAGGGGAAACGTGCCTTGAATGGCATATTATTGTCCCTGTATAAATATGGTCAACTATCTAATTCAGTCTTTTTTAAACTGTTCGACAGCAAAATAGGTCCTGTTTTATTACATGGCAGCGAAATTTGGGGATGTCAAGAATTACCATGTATCGAATCGGTCCACCGACACGCCTGTAAAAGGTACGTCTGTGTCGGTGAAAAAACATCAAATATCACGAGTCTCGGAGATTGTGGTCGATACCCTATTGTTATAGTCACAAATTCGATGCATAAAATATTTGCTTAAAATAAGAGGCATGCCCGACACCAGATACGTAAAAAAATGCTACAATTTTTTATTGAACACAAACATAAACCTCTTCTTTAATTGGGCCAATGAAATTAAGGACTTACTAAGCAAAAATGGATTTCAGTACATTCGGATGAACCAGCATGTCTCAAACCCACTCAAATTTATAAATGAATTTAGAGAACGGGCTAAGTCCCAATACATACAGAACTCGTGGAGTATAGTACATACATCTCCCAAATTGGAACTTTACAAACATATTAAGTCCCAATACGAACATGAAGCATACCTAGACATCCTATCTGTGCGCAAATTTAGGCGCAGCTTTGCTCAACTCCGTTCCGGAACTCTTCCGATAGAAATTGAAACTGGCAGATATCGCGGTATAACTAGAGAACAACGGTTTTGCCCAATTTGCAATACTGGTGAAGTAGAAAACGAATTTCATTTCATATTAAAGTGCCCTGTATTGCATGACATCCGAAAAACATATATACAACGTAAATTTTTCATAAACCCAAGTATACTCAAATTGTGCATACTGTTGTTAAGTAAAAATGAACACACAATAAAACAAACTGCTTCTGACATTGTTAACGCCCTTGAAACATTAATTCTTGAGCTTTGATATAACCTAGTCATGTGGGTTTCCACAAGACTTGGCTCTGTGTTAAATAATTGTAAAAGAGTACTTATGGTTAAAATGTAGTTCCTACGGACAAAGTCCTATATTTTGTTTTGATAGGGCCTACTACTCGGTATACCATATGTGTCAATTTATTATAGGCCCTACCCATATAGCCTAAATTCCGCTATACATTTTTAGAATACTATTCGAAAGTCTCTTCTATTGGGGTAGGTTATATACAGGGACTATACCGTTGTATATTTACTTTATAACATGTATATATTCCTATGTATGATATATATATATATATATATATATATATATATATATATATATATATATATATATATATATGAATATGTATGTATATGTTTGTGAATGTATGTGTATATCTATATATAATATACATTTCCGCTCTACTAAATGCAAATGTTGTACAATCTTTTAGCATGTTATTGTAAGAATCGTTTACCACTCGATTATATGCTTACATTTTATGCCAACCAATTGTGCACACCATTGTTTTGCATGGATTGTAATATATATGTGTCAGGGGCCGGAGGCCTATATCACAAATAAACAAACTTGAAACTTGAAACTTGATCTAAGTTAATAACTTACCAGCTAGTAGGGCATTTCGGATACATAAATATAAGGCATCATAAACTTGTAACCATATAAGTAGTCAAAGCAAACATTATCGAGAAAACTTTCTGATAAACTTACGTTCACAAACTTTGACCCATGTCAATTTTGAAACTGAACAAAATACACGTAGCTTCATATGAGAACAAGAACCATAATGTTGGCGACGTAGCGTTCGTGTGGTATGTCTGTTTTAAAATAGAGATATCCTATCACTAAAAGTAATTGTCGGCAATGTAATGTTCAGTTGGAACGCTTGCGATGTACGACACTGATTCTTTTGTATCTTACCTGTCCATGGATTTTTAACAATGATTATGTTATACGTGTGAAAGAAAAACAACGAGGAACAGGTGGCTTAATTCTGAACCCCGCTTCAATAATGTTTTGTTGGTATTGATGCATTGCAACATATTGAATAAGCGATTGATACTTTGACATGAATAAGAGACCGACAGCCAATATAATCATTCTGTCATTATACAGATTTTAGGATTTAAGTATTTCTAAGTTGTATGCTCGGTTTAATTGCAACTGATATTTATAACGATACCAATACTGAAGGAAATTACTGGCTATAATGGCCTAATTGATCATAGCGAAATGTCTATTAGTCGCGTGCAATGTATATGCGAGATTCTTTGTCATGAACACGATAAAGAAGCACTTTCCAGTTTCTTTCCGCGTTACTTTAGTTAGTTAATTGCTTACATAGATATGATTAAAAAAAAATCCCAGCAACGAGTATAGATAGATTGATAGAAAAATTAACAATCATATTGCAAAACAATATGACACACATTACATGTTATAGACATGACACACAATGCACAACAATCACTGTGTAAAAAAGCAGCCTAAATAAACACCAAAATATGCAACCTTCTTTGTAGGTTTTATTCACATAATGCAAACGCACAAAAATAGCTCAAACAATAAATAACAAACAGATTTTTGATAAATTAATTAATTTTATTATTCCAAACGTATTGCCACCGAGAAACTGTTATGATATTCGGGTGTTCAATTATGTACATTTATCAATGTTATCTACATGGTCAAGATTCTTTTTACAACATTTTGCTATCACAGATTTGAACCAAATCGCTTACATGTTCTGGTAGTCGAGTTCCGCTTCAAAAAGACATACATGTACATAGCATTAGGTTCAGCATAAACATAATTGGTTTAATTAGATAAATTAACTGTAGGCATTTGTAAGTTCTATTGAAAATCCTTACACATCGCACATATCTCTGCTGCCATTGTTATTTGCAGATTTTTCTTAATACCATCACGTTTCAACCAAATAAAAATAATATTAACATATTTGGGTGTCAAGAAATACGTTGCTATAAAAGTGGATAACCAGCAATCGTCTGTATGGAACGTGGGCAATTGCCCAACGATTCGTCACTCTGGATTTCGAAGATTGAATTATGTAGTTGAAATATGATTTTAAAATCAAAGAAAACACCAACGCTGTATATAGTCAATTGATCAGCTTGACTGAAATATACTTATTTAACGTTGAATACGTGTCGAAGCTTAAAGGCTGTCTTGTGAACACATAGGTGCATGCTATATTTTATATACTCACACCGTTTGTTTCTGAACCGAAATACCGTCCACAATTACTGTGGCGGAAAAACTCATATTCAAAGTACAGACAATTTTCTTGCTATGAATCATGCAACAATAACCAATAAAGTGGCTTAATCTTCGATACAAATTCGTCCTTGTAGCAAATAATTCGAACGATTATGTAGTGCTGAAGTGTCGTAACTATAATACTTTTTTGCTCGTGTTCTTATTTATGTTATTCACGATTTATCAGATGATATTCAATAGAGCCTCGTGCACAATGAAAACAAGTAGGTAAGTCTTTTCGTGAAACATGCTATTCTTCATAAAATCAAAGTGATCGGATTAATAATTTTTGGCGTAATATGCATTTTGAAATGCCATGAATACAAAAAGTGCCACCACGCCACAAAACAACTTTATCGGTGTACATGGTTATGGGATATTGAAACGCTTATTTATTCATCTTGATTAAATTGTAAGCATTTAATAATTAAACCCATGTATGTACACGACAACCCTTAATCAAATTGTTATTACAGATTTTAAACACATAATGGGCGAATTAAATATATGAAATGTATTGAAAGAAAGCGAGATGTTAAACGGTTTACGCACTGCTGTAAAGTTTGACATATTGTCCGGGTTCGACCTTGAAGAACGATTGTTTTGAATTTGATTTGCATCTAGGTGACCTCAGTCATTACCATGTTTATGTTTTGCTTTATGTGGTCGTATGTTTTGTCTAAGTTTGTATAGGCAAAGACGTTCAGACGGTAAATATTAATTGTCCCGGCCATGTCTATCTTTTCTCGCTATTTGACGATTTCTTTATTACTCAAAATAATAAATTCCAAAATGTAGTTTTCTAAATATAAGTGCTGTAGATATTTTAAAGCGCGATCGGTTTATTAATATAGGCCTAAAAAACATTTAGAGTTAAAATATCATGCCATGTTTAAGATCACCATCGGTCAATCAAACAACAGAATGCAAAACGTACATGAACATATTGTAATTTTGCAGCAAAAATGTAGGTTAAAGCATTCGTTTGGGAATTCATACGGTTGCCAATTGTGTGGATGCCATTCCAATGAATAAAGCAATCATATTATATTGGTATGGCAATTGTAGTTGTCCATTAGCAAGTTCAATCATAAGGACGATAGATATTATTTCAAAAAGTGGTATGATTACTTACTATGTAAAATCCCGGAAAAATGTATGCGTAGCATTCTTAAGTAGTCTTGATAAATTATTATTGCGCATATAAAATACAAAACTTAATATTAACGACAATAAATACATGAATATGATAAGTGTTGCTTGTGTGCATGTTTCTTAGCCACCATACATGTATGCACACTGTCTGTTATAAATGGATTGACTTATTCACTATATGCTCATAAAGATGCATAACAAAACAGTAAGTTATGGAAAAATACGAATAGGCTGCAGCGTCGAGGCACGGAAATGGCCTTGTTTGGGTTAATTATCATTTCAGTGATTCACTGCAGTAATGATTTCTCTTTGTATTCCTCCGATTATTCATGTCATGCATTCTGGAGAAGAATGACCTTAATCTTGTCGACCTTTCAATGTATGTTTCACGGTTGATTATAAATCTATACCATTACTTTATCCTTTATCAATGTTCCATTCCTGCGAACTAACGCATGGGTTGACATGGATGCAAGGCACGTGTTATATTCTTGCAAGATGTATTATATAGTTGACATATATACAAAATTACGTTCAAGTTACTTTTCTTACCTCGCATATAATACTTGATTGTGATTGATTGGGTCAGATACGTGCTAGAGATCCTAATCTAGATATTTGGTCAGTAATGATTCATACAACCAATTTATTGCATCATTTTGTAGGTAAAATACTTGAGACGCGATTTAAAGGGACTGTCAACCACGAATTACGAAAAAAGAAAAGTTGTAAAATACCGTATTTGTTTACATTTGTTAGTTTATATTGATTAAAATATCACGCCTGGTATATTACATTTCTTGAAAAAAGTTAATATTTTCAGTATATTCGGTAATAAAATTTCGCGATGTGAAATCCAAAGTACATCGTGAAAATAGGTGACATAACGATTTACACACTATAAATAACGCAAGTAGATTGATCATTTTATATAATAAATACATACAATTCACTACGCATGCACAATTTGCATTCCTGAGTTTACCATGTGTCAATGATGATCAATCTACTGGCGTTATTTATAGTTAATTGGTAGTTACCTGGTAGACATACCCAGTAAAATTTATTACCAAATTTACTGAAAATATGAAAACTTAACAAGTTTTGTCAAGTAATATAATGTACCAGTCGTGATATTTTAATCATTATAAACTACTTATTGTACAAAAATACGATATTTTACAACTTTTCTTTTCTTCGTCGTCGTGGTTGACAGTCCCTTAAATATAATTTATAATAATTTGCATCAAAACATATTTTCAGTATAAATTAACGTGAATCACTTTATGCGTCTCGTGTTTTTATTTCTTTTTGAAATGTAAACAAGATGGTAAACATAATGGTATCCACACTACAATAAATTGTTTTTTCTAATTCCAAAAATGCATTTTGTATTATTCAATGCAGACTTTTATAATTGGATAAGGAAAAGTTGATGGCAAGATGAATTCATTGCCAAGCTTTTATTGAAGCAACACAGTGTTATAAAATAGTGTTATCTATAACAATACTGTTGTATAGGCCTTTATCACATCGGTGTCAGTAAGGAGCTTTGCTGTTAAAAGCATTTTAATATTTTCAGCACTTACATAGAGTTCCATTAAAATGCGAGTGGGCAATTCCGTATGCTCGTTTCCAAAATATGGTCATATGACATAGCACAGAACCTGTTTGATATTACTAAAACATAGAGAGACCTTAGATTTCGGATGTGCATTTGAGAATTCAAACAACAACGTTCACTTGACTCTACTGATTTCCAAAAGCACGTTCAAGAACAACCTTTGCTTTCAGCAATATGGGCCGTGCGCTGTTAAAAGGGGGTTTAATGAATTTGCGTAAGTGTCAACCCATATAAGCCTGCAGACTCCACACAGGCTAATCGTGGACGACACTTTCCGCTTTTATTATATTTTTCGTTTCGCCTCTTTTTAGCAAAAATCGAGTTTTTACGGAAAGTGTCATCCCTGATAAGCCTGTGCGGACTGCACAGGCTAATCAGGGACGACACTTTACGAACATGTATTAAACTCATTTTTCACAGAGCACGGCCAATATGCAAGTGAAGAGTGGTTAAGGTTTACTTGTTGATGTTTATACTCAAACAAATTGTGCGATATACAATAGATTCGTGGCATAAGACAAAACATTGTAAGATGATACAACAAAGATGATAATTCAACCCTAAACGATATTAACCCCGATTTGGGATTTAAAATGGTTACATGCGTGTGTATTCACAAGTAATTTAAACGCTTTTTGGGAAGCGATTGAGTATAAAGGGAATACAGAAGTTAGGCTTGGATAATGTTTGCCAGAATGTTAACATGATGCAGAAGCGATAGTTTTTTAATAATAGAACATACCTCTTAAAGAAAGAAGCTTTGTCTGATGTTTGATTGTCAGGTTATGGTCGATGGAGAGTATAATTTGTTAACATTAAAACTGAATCCATCCTATTTGACTCAAAGCAAAAACCGTTTTTGTTGCAGCCAACTTTCAACAAATTAACTGCATATACTTCTTCATATAATTATTCAGTCAACTATCTTAGTTATATCATATATCAACAAGTGTCCTTTAGAAGTGTGGCCGAGTCATTCATTAAAAGACCAATTGAAGTCCAATTTCCTATTTTCAAATAGGTTGTCTCAACCAGCATACCACGTGGTTATTTGTAATATTATTGATACAATGCCGTTTTGCATGTCCATGTTCAGTTTGGTATAACGGTTTTAACACAATCCTTTGAAAGAACTACAAGTTACACAGATCAAATTAATCTTAATTATGCTGAATCTTTATCCAGGGACTCATGTTCGTCATGAATAATGTTAATGGCTCATTAGATTACCAGTTATTAAAATACTAGAACAATGTTATGTCACATTTTGTAAGCTAAACACAAGATCGTTCCCAGCCATATGGGATACTGTTTGTATTGTATATTATCTGCAGAATACAATATATATAATTAATTATTAGTTAATTGATTATGTAAAAGTAAGTTTAATGTGGCGTTGTCGTGCTTCCCACTTGTTATTAATGTAAAAAGTAATGTAAAGTATGCCAAGATTTGAAATACTATGAAATACTATGATTGGTTTGTTTTGTTGTCCCTTGTAATTACAAGAGACGAAACAATGTTAAAACTCTTGATATACTATCCATTTAACGCACAAACATCACCACAAAGAACGCTCCGATAGTAAAACGTTAGACGCATTAAAATGTACATGAAAGCTTTTTCTGGTATTGTATTTCCCTATTCATTGGGAATCCGTGAAATGTGACCTGTCTGTAACGTCAGGCGGGAAATGCCAATATAAACGAACACAAATTACAATAATAATTAACATCGCCTATTTTAAAAATACTTAGACCTTAGACATTGCTATCGTTTCTCGTGGATATTACTCATGATATTACTCTTTTTTCATTCCTTCGCAATAGCAGTGACCTTAAACTTTACAAGTTGTTTGGGTTTAAGTCGAATATTCTATATACATGTATCCGTTATCAACAGTGTAAAAATACCCCTTCGGGTTAGTATATACAATCAATATTTTCTTGGGTAAAAAGTTGCATACCAGAATTTGGTGCACTTTCCTATGCCAGTAACTGTACACTCCCCGCTTGTTTAAGCGGTAAGGGGACTGGCCTTGATCATATTTTGCTAGTCTGGAAATCCTTCCCGCGAATCTCGTATTTGTAGTCCCGCTTTATACCAACTTAAATAGTCAATCATATCTGCTAATGTTGTTAATATTGACACTCTCCTACATTATATATACGTTTTGAGATACTACTTTTAGCAAACGCTTTTTTTCCTATATATAAATACTTTTACTGTCGGCTTTCATTAATATGTCATTGTAGACAAATGGAACAATACACTCGGCCTCATATAAGTTTGCTATTTTCTCTCAAATTTACAGATATTAGTCCAGATTAATTGAAATGTGTGAAATACTTTTATGCTTGTATGTCAATGTCTAATTTTGACAAGTCGTTATCAATTCGCCATTTACATTTCATTAGCTAAACATATTGTAGCGGTAGTAAATCTGTATTGCTATCGCAACATTATTCGTATTTTAAAAATGCATCAAGTGAATCTGATTTGTTTTTCGGAAGTCACGTAGACTTGTATCTTCTGATGTATCTCCACCTTGCCTATATAGGAATACTGATACTACACAAACATTATCATTATCATAAGCGAATTTTGATATTCCCGCTGATATTTCATTCAGTGTACATACAACACGACTTCAACATTAAACTGGTCAAAACTGGGTTCACTTTCTTGGAACACTCAATGCAAAGCATGAGGGGGGGTGGGGAAGGAGTGGTTAAAGGTTGACTAACGCGTCATACCTCTTACTTTACCCCACATTAATCACTTATACACGCGTGTAAATAGATATCTTTGTTATTTTTATTCGAAAGAAACGAATGAAAATTAATATGCATTTTACTTAATCAATGGTTTTGTTTTATATGTATCAGAGAAAGATTATAAGCACGCTGAAAGAAAGTAAATACAGACATCATCTAAACACTTCTTATTAATAAGATATGAGCAAGCAGAATTTTACACATCCCGGAACATCGTTAATGCATCTCAGAAGATAAAATTAATGCTTCAAAATAAGCGTTATCCTGACAGAAACATGTATAAGAAAATTAATGTAAACACGGTCTCAAACAAGATTCATTCATATTAAAAAAAAAAATTTATGCCCAAGGTTCTGTTAATCGCGCGTGGACAATAAGGTCCCTGTAGCTATTTCCGAATGTCAATTGACAACGGTAATATCCATTGATCGTATGACCTCCTTCCTATTGCAACTTGGTTCAGTCTTGCATAGTGGGCGAATAACTTCAAGGCACCATTTTGAAAATGCAATGATCGCAAACTCCGATGTAAATTTTCGAACAAATATTGTTAATTACTTTAATTGCTTCCCTTGTTTTGCAGTGATTGATTACCAAGGTGAAGGTATTTCAGATTTCGCAAGCATATGGTATCAGCAGCTGGTACACACGTGTTAGCTAAGCAAACATTATCTACGTTCATATCTAGCAAACATCCTGATGAATTTCCGTTCAAAAATAATGAAACATAGTTTATATTCACTATGCTGTTTGCAACGTACCGTACGTTGTATGTGTCTTTAATGTTTATAACAAGGGGGAAATCTGCAGTCATGCTTGTTTTTTCTTCAATCTTTTATAGAGGCTATATATATCTATATTTGACTGAAAGTAAACAAAAGAATAACAACACAACACAAGTAAAACACACATCCTATGACTTAAAGTAGTTGAATGTAACTTGAAGCTCAGTTGCAACGAGTCCGATGAACGACACTGATTCTTTGGTTACATACACTTTTAATTTTACTTATGATTATGCTATAAAATATGGGGCTTAATAATGACATCTGTTTTAATCCTTTGTTATAATGTTTTTTAATGTCATGTATTGAATAAGCGAGTTGTGACATGACTGGACTAAACGACATGCGGACGATAACAAATCTTTCCTAATAATGTTTCTGGGGATCATTAGGTTTATGTTTCTACTATTTTTCGCTATTTAGTTCAACTGATATGTATAACAATATCAATAGTAAAGGAAATTATTGGCATAAATGGCATATGCGATTAAAGTAGAATATCCATTAGTCGCGTAAAATGTATACTAGATGTGCATTATAATGAACGGAAAAATCGCATCTCTTGTCTCCAAAACATTAATACTTCACGATTTGAAATGATCGTTGTTAAATAAGCTTGAGTTTAGTTGAATCTTGATCCTCAAATGAAAGAAGAAAAGACGAATGATGTTGATATTTATCGACCGATAAGCATGTCATAGACTCAACATTTGATACGTTTTGAACTGCCAAAGACAGTAGTGTCAACACATAAATGCATGTTATATTGTAAAACATCACATCGTACTTATTTGAAACAAAATATTTTCTTCCACAATCGCTGCGGCGGAAATAAGGCAACTATCTGTCATTTTCCAAGACCATTTCTTTCGATATGATTCATATATAAATATTCAACAAAGTGACATTATCGTCTGTAAAATATATATATATACAGATTCTTCAATTTAAAATATGATGGATAGTATTATGTTATGTTAAAATGGCGTTACTGTTCTCTTTGTTCATGGCATTCTTTGTGGTCGATGAAATGCAATGCAATGGTGTACGCTCGATTCAGTAATGTGGTTACTAGGTAAGACATTTTATGGAACATGCTGTTCATTAGAGAATCAAATGTATTGACTTCTTCGATAATCGAGGCATACTATACATTCTTAAATGACCAAAGACGATAACAACTTTGTAGGCGTACATCACATAGTCATATACTGTTGAAACACTGATTGATAAATCCTAATTAAACGGTAAGCTGTAAGTATTAAGACTTCTGGCTTTGGTGAGAATCCATATTAAAAGTGTGTGTACATAGTGTAAACACATAATGCGCAAATAAACTAAATGAAGTTTATATTTTTCTATAGTTGTTGCTTTTTTTGTTTTTTGTTTAACATTTTCATAAATATGTGAATGAATGCTTCTGCTTTTGAACGATGTCACGAAGTCAAAAACTGTTCACTGATATTAAGCTGAATTTATAGGCGAAAATGAAATGATTTGGGTTACATTAATAGAGAACCTCTATAGAATTTTTCCGCTGATGGTTATATTTAATGCCGGGCTTGTCCGAGACGATTGTCGTCTTGATTTCAAAAGGAAAAGGACGAGAATAAAAAACACAAAACATGTGTGGTCTGATAATATACACATTTAATCCATTTAATCCACCGCGCAAAAACAGTATAGCGTGTTCCGCATCGACGAACAGAGCACGTCCGTTACATTTCGTGAAGACAAATATATTTTTGTGGACATTCTTATGGTAGCTGATTTAATCTAAAGTCGATCTAAGGGTGTGAACATTGTTTTATTCGCATTTGTATTTTATGATTTTATAATATCGAATCACTTTGTTCATATATAACTGTGTACATATAACTGTTTTAAAAGCCTATGCCTTACATCGATGCTTAGAATTTTCAGAATTTAGAGTATGGCTTTGGAGTGGAAAATATCCAACTGTTTACATTAAAGAAAATAATTATAACATTTAATTTATTTGTGCGTGTACTCAATCCTGTATTAGTAATACCGACATGTTTAAGTGCTAAATATATATTAATCATTTTAGTACTTTACTTGTATTTGGAATTTTATTAATAGAAAATAGTAAAGGCATTCGAATGCGCGTAGAGCGACTGACGGATATTCAAGGTCACGTGGTCAACTAGCCTAATATCTTTTGGGTTATTAGGTTACCTGGTAATCAGGCTGATTTAAAGGCATGTGACAGGATAAGATCGGTTTACTGTGTCCGAAAACTCACCAGTAGGATCATACAAATGTGTGGTAAAGGATGTAAAGAAAACGACTGACCTAGTCCTCATGTATTATTTTAGGGTTAATAATGGCATTTCAATATTAATAACAATACCGATGGAAGTTTTAAAAGATGTTTATTTTTATTCAATCTGCACACTATGAGATACAATAATATTGAGGTCAAATGAGTTTAACTCCTTGATTTAAGACAATTCACATCCTTGATCTAAGACAATGCACTGCTTGATTTAATACAATTCACTCATTGATTTAAGACAATTCACTCCTTGATTTAAGACAATTCACTTTTTGATTTAAGACAATTATTTCCTTCATTTAAGACTGTTCAAAACTTGATCTTAGACAATTCGCTCATTGATTTAAGACAATTCATTCCTTGATTTGTGGCAATTCACTAATTGATTTCAGAAAATTAATTCCTTGATTAAAGACAATTCATTCCTTGATTAAAGACAGTTCACTCCTTGATTGAAGACAAGTCACTAATTGATTTAAGGCAATTCACTTCTTAATTTAAGACAATGCATTCCGTGATTTAAGGCAATACTCGCCTTGATTTAAGAAAATTTACGCCATTATTAAAGTCATCTTCTTCGTATGATTAAGGCTGATCAGGATTGTTTACTAAGTGATGCTTTATTATGAAACCTTGTTAAACAGAAAGTACGTATGTGATTATTGTATTAAGTTCCTTTTATTTTAATGTATAATGCTGTTGCTCCCCTAAACATACGAGTTATCAAAGTTAAATAAAATCGAATGTATGTTATATTGTTTTGGTTTTTAATTTTAATTGCGAGGAAATAATATAAATTACACTTTCGTTTATTGTGTGTAATTCTAGCGTAAGATGCAAGCTTTTCAATCGGTTTAAACCCTCTATTTTTTGCGTCGACCATTCCAATGTGGTGTAATGAGCTTAAACTATTCATTTTTCTTTGTTCTAAAACACTAGCGGACACGCATTCCTTTCCCGTTTATATTCCCAGAGTTTCATTAATACTATAGATTTAAAATAAAATTACATGGACCAATACATACCGGGTACTTCAGTTTAAGATTTGTATTTACAATTGTGCACAAAGTGAGACGTCAGGTGCATTAGCAAGTGAAACTACTTATTATTAAAAATATTTCTGAATTGATTGCAAGGAAAATGAAAATCAAAACCATAACAATCGGGTCAATGGTTAATGCAAAGCATTGGCTGGGGTATACATTCTTTCAGGATATATTTCGACATATTTTAGCGTTTCTTTTGCAAGAACCACGAAGGAGTGTCAGAATGGTCGAGAAAGATAATATACACTGTTTTTGCCAGTTTCTTCTCAAAAAGACGAATCAGATGGTGAATATAAGTAATCGATAAGATGCATTATCGCATGTTTTCAATAATATTACATCCACAAGTAATTTCGGCTATACTAACCAAATTGAAGTTCTTAGTCAATATGACCCTCATTCATGAATCTGCATACAAGTTACACACGTACAGAGGTAGATGAAGACAATCGGCTTTTGATATAGTTTATCATATACGTTATTTAATAGTTCTGTACAACATTTGGAATAAATAACTTATGTCCGCAGCAAAAGGTGATAATGAATTGAGATTAAAGATGAGCTGCATAAAGATGGATGCACAACGGTTTACTCATTCTGCAAAGCAATAACCCCGTGGATGTACCCCAGAGGAGCAGCAGTTTTTCAGTCTCTGACAAACATTTGTGAGAATTGTAATGCTAAGGAATATTGTATATAACTTATAGTATTTTTACGCTTTTAACTGCCCACCATGAGTACATCAGTTTGGCTTGAATGCAAAATATGTCAATAGTCAAAGAATAACCTCCCTAAAAGATCCTGATAAAGTTTCATATAACATAGTTATTCTATTCACTGATATTCAGCATTAAAAGATAATTAAACAGAAAGGTATCAAAATCATCCTAAGCTATCGTTTAAGGACTAGTAAACTGAATGCATCTTAAGCGCTTTTTTAGGTTAAGGTACATGGTTTGCTTCCGAAAACAATCCTCCTAAGTAAACAAATTTTTATATTTTCGAGTACTAATAACCATCTTAACACGCAAATATCGTGTTTTAACATCAATTACATTATATTCCTAATGGAGAATTACACGACGTTGAAATGCGCAAGTAATTTTATATTCATGAACACGTTATGGGGTGCAAATTACTGTTCGCTTATGACGGCATATATTCTTAAAGCTAAATACACAGCTACTGTTTGGTTTAATATGCTTGTTTTCAAAGAAACAAGGTGCATTTTGAAAATAATACCAGAAGCTAATGTTGCAATACAATTAAGATTTTTCATTTAGTGTATTTTTTCCATTTTTCAAACCAACGGTCCACTTGACGTTGCACTCTACAAAATCAACTTGCATTTAGGAGCATGCCAAACTGGTTTAAATAAGCGTGTCTATCACAGCAGACGCAAACAATAGACACATGGATTAATAAATTTCGTGATTTGCTTTTCATGTCATGCCAGAATAAAATAATAATAATAAAAATAAACGCCAGAATAAAAACACGTACCTATGGTGACAATTGTTTCGAATACTCACGCGAAGAACTGCAATTTTTGGTATTTGTTTTGTATAAAGTTCAAAATAATTTCCCAAACTCGAAAAGCATTCATCCTTTTATAATAACAAAGTATATACTTATATTCGAAAAAAAAGTATATAAGCCATAAATAGTAAAGGCACAAATGATAACACAATAACATGTTATTAAAACAAATAACACATAAGGATAATTAATAAATGTTGGTTGTATGAGGTGAAGTCAATTTCAGCTGATTCGAAACTTCATTTCAGCAAACTGTGGGACTGATGGCATGCGCTGAGGGTTTGTTCTACAGCTATTAACATACACTATCATTATTTCTTTCCAATTATGCTATCAAGGATCTTCTTCGTGACTGTGATTTCAATAAAACATGAGTTCATTGTACAAAAATGGCAACAACACGTTTGACTCAAGATAACAAAGTGTTTCGTAAGTCATTTTTCAAAATAATTATTGCGCTTTCAAAAGACATTGATAATGGGCACAACTTTTTTGCTTTTGGCGTTTAATGAACGTATTGCTTCGTGAATCGTTTGTTGAAGTAATGATTTTTTACGCGATGTATACGCGTCAACACTGTTCACATATAAGCCGTTTATGCTATAAACATCGCATTTCACGATAAATTACATGTACTTGGCGTATATTTATATACACGAAAAGTTTATATTTTAACATATTTTGCCGTTGCCCAAACGTTATAAATTTATTATTCTCAAATTTCCGTATCGAAACCTGTATATAATTTATTGTATAAAGTGATCCAAGAGCACACACATATATTTGTATATTGTTTGCACAAAATATCGCGATGTGTGTTGTTGTCTTATGTATTTGATGCATAGGGACTTTTTTGAAACAGTTATATCTGAATATACATATTATACATATTTTGCTTATAAATATCGGCATAGCTATGACATATACGTAAATACACGAATAAACAAGTATTCCCGTCATGTTAATAAAATATTTATATTAAAGTGTCCCATCTAAATTTGTATGAATTGTTAATTTGTTAAAAAAAATTCACATTACGATGCCAACATGACATAAAAAGTTGCTTTTACTGTAAATGCATACTAAAATGTACTTGGATTTAGTTTCGTCAATTGGAACGCAAAAATGTTAATGCTTAAACGAAACGCTTGGCTTTGCCATTATTTTTTTTTCAAATTTGATCGCTCGAAAATTGAAGATTGATGTTGCTATTTCAAGTACCATCTGTTCACGTCTGTTCTCTCAAGTCTTTATCGTATGGCAACACTTGCTTTCAAACTGGTTGTTTTAAAAAGTGTGCATTAGTTTGCACTAAAATACCGATTTAATTTATGAACGTTTTTAACATTTTGCATGTATTTCGCTGTATATTTGTTCTAAAAAAATGAAATGGTCACATGGCTAACTTATTTTACTGTATTAAACGTTAATAGCAAACGGTAAAACGAGTTACTATCCTGTTTGAAGGAGTTACAATCATGGCGCTGTATAACGTTTGTTAATGTGCTTTGTTGCAGTGGACTTGAGTGTTAACTCGAAAAACACGATTGCAATATTGATTTAGAAATATAATAAACGTAAATTAAAAATTAAGTGTTTAGAGTTATATTTAGATATCATTTGTGTGTTTGCTAGCTTAAACGTGTTTTCAATAGTGTCGTGAGGCGTTTATTACAAGCATATTAACTGTGTTTATCTGTTCTATTCCGGGGATTTCATACCAAACCGGAATGATGAGTATTAATGTATCCAGGCTCGGAAAGTAGACGTTATGTTGTGGTTCCCCATTATGCCTTACATTTAACAAGTCAATAAATATCCAGTATACTTATCTTAAGGTTTATTTTACTAGATGCTTCGACGTGTACACAAAATAAAATGACATGCCATTTCTCCCTCGTTACAAATCATTTGTATGAACAAGACGTTATTTAGCCGAAAAAAGTGTTTGCTTTATTTCATAAATCCTCTGAAGGTCTAAATTTTGTTGAAAGCATCAAATACGTTATTATATTGTAATACACATATAATTCAGTTTTATTCTACCATTTATGTTTAGTCTAAATAAAACATCTTTTGTATTAATTTTAATAATACAATTCTTTACAGTGACAGTTACAACTAGTTGAATCATTTTTATGTTTTAAGTTGATTTATTTTGTTTCCAAGTAATTGTAAGGCAATTTGCTCATAGTCTTTAATCAATGACTAGCTAATGTTTACAATAATCTCTCCCCTGATGAAGATTCTGGAGTTGTAATATTCCTAAATAGCCTCGACCGCGGTTGTTTGAGACCATACGATTAGTTTCCTATCGTGTCTCGCAATGTATATTTCCGATGCACTGCACCTTTAGTAAAATTATTTCTAGCAAGTTGCTTTCAAACTTCTTATAGTAAAAAAATATGCATTTTATATATTTAAACATATAATCAGTCACCAATCATGAAATGTTTGTTCAGATACCACATATCATTTGACCCCCTTGATTCTTTCGTCAAGCCTCATAAAATGTCATAAAGTATTACTTAATCATACAGAGCATAGGCGTCTGCAGCTCTTTGTTCCATTTATAGAAATGGGCCGTCATGGGATGAACTGATATTTAGAAAGACATATGGGTTTTGAGAATACCGATTCAATATTCATCTCTTTACATATCATGATATAAGCCTAGGGATAATCCTTGATTCCCTTTTTTATAATCATCGTGCGGATAATTTAAAATCGAAAAAATAGTCAAGTAGCAGTAATTCTGCTTAAAAAATATTATTAAATACAGACAAGTAACCATTAACGGAACATTACCAATAGCGGATCACTTTGATGTTCAAGAATGCGTATCACGATTAATAGTTAACATTGTTAGATGATACTTTGCAAACAGAATATTCGAGGCATTTGTTTTTAAACGCCATATTTTTAAAAATCAGAATCGGGCACCTCTTTGTCAATAATTTTGGTGTGTTTTTGCTGACATGTACATGCACTTACGACTTTGTGTACTTCCGTCTCTTTTCGAAAATAAGGTTGGACATTTAGCGCAGCCACATTGTATAAATTTGATGGTAAGAAATAAGTATATGCATATATTTAAATGCCATTTCGAAGTCCTTCTGCCTACAAAACACCATTTCAGTTTTGTTTCGATTTTAAGATTTTACACCACCGTAAAGGGAATGAAGATAAAGGGCAATAGCGGATCAAGCGTGTCCTGAGTAAAAGGGGCTGTCTCAAACGTTTGATAAGCCTTCCAATTTTGTTACTGACATTTAACTTACGTGTTAAGGATGTTAGGGGATTGTTTAATCTTATGTTATATAGAATCTTTATAAAATAAGAGCTTTCTCTGTATGATACATTTAGACATAATTGTGATAAACATATACTGTTCATTCATAAGTTAAAAATACAAAATAGTCAAATAGTTTTATTGATTAAAAATGGTTTTATCACTAAAATTAAAAGTGCATGTGTACATATGTTTGTAGGCCTACTTGATAAGCTTTTTACCAGCATCAACATTAACTGTTAAATTGAACGATAATGTCAACAACAAACTCTTGTGTGAGTGTCAGCATAACATGTAAATAGTATGTGTACTGGAATTTTTCCACATTTCCAAAGAGATTCAATTTAAACTTAAAAATGTAATCACCCTGAATTGTAGATGTGAAGGACACTTTGCATCCCAACACATTCTTAAATTATTTGTCTTTGAACATTGCTGAGAAGTGTAAGGGTATAATTCATGTTTTACAAAGCTATTAATATTGATTATTAAAAGTATATGTATTTGTCTGTTTCAGGTAGCCACTGAAGATGCTAAGCGTTTAGTTGCTGCCACAAGTCCCTCATGCACTATCCATCAACATCAACGCATTACAGCAACTATCATGATTGACAATTCAGTTTATTTAGGGTCACCGTATTGATAAAATTACCCCCCCCCCCCTGTCACAGACTCTTACTTTCTTATTGACCGGGAGTATATAAACCATGTAGATAAACATGCTTGTCTTGTGTAGATCCATGACATTTATTAATTTAATATCTATTTGCATATACTGGCCACATATCAGAAAAATAATTGCAATTGTAAGATACCGTAATGCTGGGATGGCTGTAAGCCATATGCCAAGCACATTGTCTGCCTGCTTGCTAAGAATATTGGACTCTATGTATGCAATTGTTACAGTAGAGCCTTATCTAAGCGTCCCACCATGGCATTTTCTACATTAGACATTATCAAACCTCGTTGATATGTTGTTGTTGATGATGCAGAAAGCACTTTTGCCAGTCCAACTGAAGCGCGTTCCGATATGGTCGAGGGCAAAGCTATGAAATGATTAATTCTTTGATAAGTATTATTAATTCTTTGATAAGTATTATTCGTTGTATCCTTCTTTGTATGATATAAAGTGTGTGTAACCTATACATAATATAAGTACTAATATCATTATCAGACATTATTTGAAATGCTAAGATATTTACACCTAGCTTCGATTGATGCTTTTTTCGTAGATGATGGCATACATTTTTGTCGCAACCTTTGATAAAGAAATTTACCAATAAAAGTATGATATTGGACCATGTCCATAGTTCAAACCGTATTAGCATCAGTATTAAAAATATTTGTGAACCCGTGCCGCATTTTAAATTATACGTTTTTTAAAATGATTTAACGCTTTCCAATTTTTGTTCAACTGAGTCATTCAAGTTTAGTCAGTATAACATGCAACATTTTAAGTAAATTATAACTCCTTAAAAAAATGTATTATTCAAAATTGTAATACTTTTAAAAATCAGTCATTCAGTTCTTTTAATTGTAACATGTACATGTTTCAATCATCAGTCATCATTTTTAATATAATTACATGTATATCATCAATGATTTGTTTTATATGATGATATTTTACATTGATATTTTTGTATTTTTATTTAATGCTATTTTACGTAATGGTGTTCAGTTGTTTTAGTTTTGTTTCAGTGCGTATAGTTTACGGTTGTCTATGATAATTTGTTTTTAACTAAATGTGGTCCCATTGATTATGTAAATATATATTAAACTGTAGGCAAATCTTTTCCAATTAATGTTAATAATAGTTTGTTATCTTCACGTTTTATTTGTGTAACATATTAAATATCGATGATTAGATATGATTATAAATTATCATGTTTTATAAGATTTCATATCTATTGGATCTATTGAAGAATTTAAACAAATAATTCACAGTGAAACAATACATATTTTTCTAAATTAGCTAGCCTGTGGAGAAACTTACTCATGTTCTGCTCAAATAAAGTTGACCTATTAATAATCCTCCTAGCAATTGTTATTAATGGAATAAAACTACCTTTAGTAGATAAACAAGGCCATGTTTAAATGGTTTATTAGTGGGTTGTTTCAGTCTAGTGCAGACTTTGCTATGTCTATTTCCACGGCTTGCAATTTGTAAAAAAACTATATGAAACACAACATAACCACTGTTTATGAGCATATCAGTACTATGTACAATGTTTTAATCACTGTATACAAGTTCAAGTTTAATATTTTGACAGTTCAAATAGCGTTTGAGGTGCACCCTGTATGGCGGCAACTGATCCGTTAATGCATGAATTCCGCTTTAAACAACACGTGCCACAAAACATATTGTCTGCATTTGAAAACAGAATATTTGCTTTAACAGTAAGTAAAGGTAATAATGAAATGCCCCAGCATTTATGAATTACTTTGAAGATGCTTGTTTTAATAGTTCTTACCATCTCAATGTTGCTGTTTTGTCATCATAAACAGGCACCGACCGGGAGTAGTCGTGTCCAGCGTTGTTTTAGTATAAACTATGCTCATTAAATTTAATTATTTTATAAGCACAATTTTATAATCCATATGTATTTTATCCTGGGCTTGTTTTTGTTTACACTGATCCTTTTAAATAGATACACAGAATGTGTTAGCCAGTGGGTGCCTGCATACGTGTTATATCGACTTTAATCGTATCATGTTTAAAGTTGAAGATGAACGGAAATAGCGAATAAATATGCAGTTTGAGAACGTTTATTGTCTTGAAGTCATTTTATTAACAACCCAGAATTTACTAAGCCGTTATCTGTACAATAACACTCATAGACCTACACAGTCAGTAGAACAATATTGTATTAAACTGGAGTAATATATGTATCAAAACATGTATTGATTTGCACCAGCACAACTTTACTAAGCTATTGGTCCGTTAATGGTAACTCGACTGTGTTCGCAATTCAAGCTTTCTTATATATTTCAGTGTAATCGCTACTGCAACTTTCAGACAATTCAATATCAAAAACACACATTGAATCTTGTTAACAGTTTCAGCTAACTGAACATACAAAAACCTAGCTTTGCCTATTGGAAAAGAAAACAAGTTGTTTTTCTTCATTTTCTTCCTTTCCGTTTAACGCATGCCATTCGCCATAAACGTATTTAATGCTTGAGCAAGCATTTATTGATATGTGCTTTCCCACATCCCGTCCATCCTAACAAATTATACTGACCATGTTTTTGAACAGACCGAAACTGTTGGCGAACTTAGGCAAGATGTCAATATAATACACATAAAGCAAATCACAAACAATTTCAAGACTGTGGCGATAATGAAATTATGCAAGCGTCTTTTCATTGGTAGATATGTCCTACATATAGCTTTCATGTAAACACTCCATTGTAATCTAACGAAGCATACCATTGCAATACTCAATAGCAATGGTCCCTACATAGGTCCGTAATTCAACTAATGTATTTTCGAGCAGAAGACGCGCACCTGACATTCATCCGGCATTGCGGCGCGCGTCTTAAAAGAAAACACAAAATTCTCCTTAAAACACACCATAAAGTACTGTCACAATTCTGGATACACACAATTAAACTTAAGCTGTTCCAGAGGAGAGAATCGTATTATAACAGGCGTTCGTTTTATTTATGGAAGGTTCCTTTCGCCAAAAGAAAAGACGCAAAAGAATATTTGGGAGATTTTTTCTCGTATATTGACATGCCTTTGTTCAACTAGCCACACGCTATGTGTTTTATGAACACGCCTATCTGCAAACATACAGGTGCGTCAAAAGAACAGTTGAGAGTGAACGGATTTTTTCCAAGGCATGTTCATTAACAAACAATATCCAATTTCTGAACGGTTCAACACACGTTCAAGTAAATCTTGGCAAATGCTTGTCTGCAATATTGCGCATTAAGCATTTGGTTTGATACAATAGGACATTATTGTGAAAACATGAAATCAATGGCACACTTTTGACCTCATATAGCCAAGTGCTTCTTAGGCCAGGGTCCAAACGGTTATACTATTTTACGATTGAGTTCTTTATAGTAATAACCGCCTCTTTCAATGTGAAGTGTAGAACCGGATAAATACAGCAAATTGATCATAGATCTAAGGATTGACTGTAGCCGACAGTCAACTGAAAATCAAATCAATAGTTGTATTTTTTTTTCTTAATGTATTATATTTGTTACTTTTCAGACAATTTTTTTTTTATGTTAAACATGGTTTAATATAATTATAACGACATGTGTTGATGAAATAAATTACTGTTTAAATGAATCTGATTTTAAGGAAAACTATCAAATTAAAAAACAATATTTTACTTTATTCTGGCGTCGGTATACAATCTAAGTTTTGGCAATTGTTGATATCGATGTATGTCAAATGAATCTTTGACAATATTTCCCACATGAAGACCCAAATAAATAATGGGTTGTTTTTTAATTGTATAACAATGCGTTAATTTAAGCCACACACCTTGCCTCTGACTTTGAAATAAAATACATGTTAATGAATACATGAAGATGTACTTTGAAAGTGTGCAAAATTGTCATTAAATCTAAAGCCTAGTTAGCAAGTAATTTATTATTTTTCAAACGGTACCGTTTTTAAAACCGAAAGTAGCATTTCTAGACGTAAACGTCAATTCATTTCGACAAACACGATTATTTTTAAGCTTTAAAGCGCAAAAAAGACGGATTTCTACATTGTTACCACCAGATATATTCTAATTGGCACAGATAAAATATGTTAATTATATATACTCAAATTTGCTATGCCAAATTAGGTGTGTGGCTTTAATTAAGCAGAAAAGAAAACGAGTCATTTTTTTTATAAATATTTGTCAAATTATCAATTGAAAAAATGTTCTACGATTTTTCGTTTAGTAGTATAGCTTAACGGATATTCATTGTTATCCCGACTTTTTATGCAGTCATGTTTATAAAAAAGATAGTCAACGTTTTTTGGTGTCGAGGCAAATACGAGGCTGTGTGTCTGTGTCGGCGTTGTGATTAAACTAGTATGCGTAATAATTCTCGCAATATTTGTGATGTTCCCTTGAAAATCTTAATATAATAAACAAAGGAATTTCACGTCTTCATATTTGACGTAAATATTCGAACGTTTTAAATTGTTACATTAATTATATAAGTTGCAATGCAATGATGCTATATGGGTACGCTTACTTTAAACACAAAACATTCCATCGGACAGCCTTTCACGGACACTGCACGATCGATAAGCCCTCCTAGTATATCGGTAATTAGAAGTCACTACAGGCTATGTTTACGTGAACGTGTATTCTGATAGCACAGTCTGGTTTTCAAGATGAATAATGGCTCGACGCAATTATCGTTATCTTTGGAAAAACATGATGTTAAATACCGTATATTTTCTCAGTAAACAATCACTACATTAATAGTGTAGTGCGCCATGTTAAGACGATAATAGTGTAAATACATGAGAACATACGTGTACATACCTTATTTACATATCGTTTTTGACGAATATACAACTTATTTTATCCATTTTGTCTCAATTGTTATACAAACAAAAAGGTTCTCCATAAATGATATTATAATACATAAATAAGAGCACGTGACATGGACTATACATGTACTATTAGTATTAGTATATTAAGTGTACACAAATATGTGAACATTAAATGAATTTAATTGGTATACTTCGGCAAAATATATACATGTGGTATAAATAAAAAGTCTTCTGAAATTAACGGACAATGCATTAATTTCAATTTGCAAGTCTTATTTTAATAATTAACGCCATAATGGTTTTTAAAAGATACATGTATCTTTCGTTTAGAATAAATTAAAATACACGGCGCACAAGGTATAAATGAAAAACAACAGTAATTAATCTTTTATATATTTCATTAAAATACTAATACCTGTTCTATATGGTATTTTGGCATTTCTCAGAATCTGAAGAACAGACTCCAGGTTACACAGAACAAGATCATTAGGTTTATTTTCAGACTAGATCCAAGAAGTCACATCAATAAAGAATACTTTCTTCAGTTGGGTTGGTTACCTGTTGAAAAAAGAGTAGAACAAATAATTCTTAACCATGTTTTTAAAATACACTCAAGTTCTGCCCCTTTTTACTTGAATGAGAATTTTATGCTAGCCAGTACTGTTCATAGCCATAATACCATATTTAGCAAAGGGTCATGTTTCAGTATCCCTAAAGTAAAAGGGTTTGGCAAAAAGTCCTTCTCATATATGGGATGTTCATTATGGAACAGCTTACCAATTGTCATAAAAGATTGCCCCAGCTTACAGACATTTAAGGTTGCAGTAAAAAATCATATTTTAAATAGTTTATAGTTTCTTAATAAAGCTTGTAATCTCTCTGTGATGACTATTATTATTCAAATGATGTGAATTGTTATTCAAATGATGTGTATTGTTATTCATATGTTAATTTGCTAATTTTACCACCCATAAGAACATAATAGTTGTGCCTTGCTTGGACATGTCATCATTCATCCAGGACCACAATGGAAATAAGGAAATTCACATTTCCTTTTTTTGTGCTATCCTGGGTATATGAGAACTTGCCCTGGTACAATATGATAGTATTTAATATGTGTTGCAACCATTTTTTTCTAAATGATATAACAAGAAGCAATATTTATGTTTTTTTTTTACCAAATGATAGCTTTTTAATTGCTTTTAAGCTCCTGTCTTTTAGCTGATCTGTGATATTTCTATTTCGTGTTATGCAGTAATTTTTAATTATGTTGTGTACCATGCCATATGTATTTTATATACTGAAATAAATCTATCTATCTATCTATCTATCTATCTATCTATCTATCTATCTATCTATCTATCTATCTATCTATCTATCTATCTATCTATCTATCTATCTATCTATCTATCTATCTATCTATCTATCTATCTATCTATCTATCTATCTATCTATCTATCTATCTATCTATCTATCTATCTATCTATCCATCCATCCATCCATCCATCCATCCATCCATCCATCCATCCATCCATCCATCCATCCATCCATCCATCCATCCATCCATCCATCCATCCATCCATCCATCCATCCATCCATCCATCCATCCATCCATCCATCCATCCATCCATCCATCCATCCATCCATCCATCCATCCTCCATCCATTCCATCCATCCATCCATCCATCCATCCATCCATCCATCCATCCATCCATCCATCCATCCATCCATCCATCCATCCATCCATCCATCCATCCATCCATCCATCCATCCATCCATCCATCCATCCATCCATCCATCCATCCATCATCCATCCATCCATCCATCCATCCATCCATCCATCCATCCATCCATCCATCCATCCATCCATCCATCCATCCATCCATCCATCCATCCATCCATCCATCCATCCATCCATCCATCCATCCATCTATCTATCTATCTATCTATCTATCTATCTATCTATCTAATAGACATATATTAACTTCTTCTAAAAAAACGTGTATGCAAACGAACAAAATATAATATAATAGTTGTGTTTTTCTGAGAAACGGAAAAGAAGAGGCATTAACAAAACACAAGTAACAAATAAGATGTAAATAAAACAAATCGTTATTCGTCAGTTTGTTTCTCAAACAATGTGAATGATCGTGTTTACTTACTCACTGTATGTGTCCGTGTCATTTTGTCTGAGACCGTTGCATAGTGGAATATAATTTTGTGATAAAATCAAATCACTGTAGTTGCAATGAATATTGCTTCGTTTGGGCAGAATTAATTTCGATACAAAATTCCAATATCTCTGAGATAAATTCAGAATGAATGTTTTGCAAAGGACCATGTTAAACCGAATTGTATTGATTTTTTCAAGAAACACATTGCGAATTGCATAACAAATTGTAATAGACGGGTTTTCCATTACAATGTAATTATAATAGCAATAAAGTCCAAAAAAGGTTCCTGATCTTGCAAACGTTTAGAAAAAAAATGACAGCAGACTTTGTCTGAAATAGATAACTGTATTTTACTATTTTACTAATTTAACATGCTCCTCATGAACGTTTAAGAACTTTTCGCAACATTCGCATATTTGTTGAAGATCGTAATGGTCAACAAAGGTATTTAGCCTTAATTCAAAGAGAAACAAATGTATTTAATAAAGATGGTTCATAATGAGCATTTTTAATATATTTTTATTATATTTTTAATGTTATTGCTGATAGCTATGAACACTGTATACCGCAATTTATCGATTTTCGTTTATAAGAGACGTCTTGTCAACAAAACGGCCGTTAAAGCGGAAAGTGATGTCCTTGATTCACCTACGTTGGCTGAACACTCTAATATGAGACATTTAAGGTACATTCATTTCGCCCGAATTTCCCTTCGCGCGGTTCATTTATCTTTTAAACAGTAAAAACTGACCCCGGAGGAAGACCATTACGCAGTTTCCTCGTTCCTCTTTCAGACTATTAGACCCAGTTAATTGTATAACAATTAATAAATACCTCTTAGTTTTTCAAGATTCGTTTTTAATTGTATACGACCTTCTGTCGAAGCCTTAATATGCACATAACTAAAACGGATTTGGTATAAAGGCGTAAGCTATATTGCAGTTTAATACTAAACTGTCCTCAACAAAGGTTTATTTATCTAGATGCTCAACAGATCAACTCGACTGAAACATACTTCAGCGTGAAAAATTAGAAAACTACATTCATAGAATGATAGCATGTAAACGCGTATATGCATATATATAGGAAAAGTGTTATGAGGGAGGTGATGTATTTGAGTTTATATTCTTCTTAAATAAGAATATCATAAACCACCTGAGTAAAGTGTTATATCAATAAATTTTACAGCCCCTTTTCAAACATCAGTTCTTTTGCCACAATATAGTCCAATAGTTAAGTAACGGAATCTTTGCTTTCGTATTTACCTTAAGTGATTGGCATTTGTTTTTGATAAACATATATATGCTGTGCTTCGTGTTGATCCTAAGAATGTGGTATAATAATGTTGCTCTTGTTTGCCATCAATGACCACTAATCGATTCGTTAAATAGTAAATTACACTGAAATTATTTCCCCTTATTGCTGTTTGATTCGAATTGATACGCTATACGCCTATTTGTATAGTTTGACATGTAGTCTTTATATGTTTGGGCATAGTTTTAGGGTCGAGGCCAGCTTTTACCCATTTAAACGTCATTTTATTCATTGACCGTTCATTCATTGGCCGTTTTAAGGCGCTGCTCGCCGTTTATTCATTTCAAGTGGTTATTGTGTAAAGGTGCCATTTTTCGAGTGTTTTACTATTCTGTCGAATTGTTGGACAACTGGTCATTGCCATACAAATGGACGCCGCACTTGTAAAGAGCGTTCTGTTCTTCAGCTGCATATAGAGTCAATATTTCGATCACCTGTAGCATGAACGTCTTCTATATTAGTATTGAGGGAATGGTCGCATACTTGTTACAATAACTACCATTTCCACAAAGAAACTGACCCTGGCGAATATAGAACAATCAATAAATGCATTCTCCTCTCAATTTATTGTTTTATTTGTTGTTTCCTGTTTTCAATAATTGATAATTGATTTTTTGAAAATAAGATATTGAAATTTGGATGCCGTATTTGAAGAAGGTTTCAGTACGTTCCAATACTTAGAGAGCACTGTCAAGATTGTCAACATTTTAAAGAGTTGGAAACTTATGTAGCATTATTCGCCCCTAGAGGAAGATTTTAGATCATAAAACAATTTCCTTGTTTTGAGTTACTAAGACGTTTATTATACCTAGTCAATTATTTAACAATAAGAAAGTCCAAAGAGACGTAGTGCAATATCGACCGTGTGCCAGAGCCAGAAAACTTGACTGATTTTAGGTAAATTAACTTAATTGCTTTGAAAACTAAGTGTGTATGTTGTTTTGTATTGTGCCGTACTGTTCTGGTAATTGGTTACATGTCATAAATAAAGGACCAAGAACGTGTATATAATAGAAATGCAATACTGCTGGAGCAATTGGAGTGTCCCTTCTTTATATTAATCCCAAATCGAAAACGAAGCATCGAATGTTGTTGATGTTCATGACGTACTGACTGCAACATACGTCGATTTAAAGCATTTTACCAGTTCACGGTAACCGGGTAATGTATTATTTTGTGGCGGTTAGTATTTCTGGACATTACTTAGTATTCGCAATGATAGATATAATTAATTCAGCTGCAAAATAAAAATTAATTTCACCATAAATGCTGTACCGAAATGCTTCAATGTGTAACAGATATACACATGGTATCTATAAAAACCTACTTCCTGGTCGTTTATATAGAACGGAGTTAGACTGCGTATTCTTCATTATATATTATATACATATATTTATAAAAAATTCTTTATAATGGGTAAGGAAGCTTCACGTAGTGAAGACATAGTGCTTCGGCTACTTTTCGAAACTTAAGAAGATTTTCCAGCGAAGCCCTTTCATGAATCGATTTGAAGATGCGTTTGTTTATGTCTGTCTTTCAAAGATTTTCAAGTTGGAAACAAATGTCTTGTGTCTTCAAATGAACAAAGTATTATTTTATCAATCTAGTGAAAATACATTTTTGTTTAAAGAATATATCCGTTTGTTCACTCACTATCGCGTGAAATGTAACATTCCATGTCGATGTATATCATGCCAAATAACCGTAACTCCTCTATCGCAGAAGAATTTATTTCCTACTTAGTGATTAAAAAGCTATAGGTTTTGAATTTAAAGCGTTTGGTCTTCTTATAGACAAACAAACCCTGAAACGGTCGTTCAATGTTGGTGCAACGTAAATGAAAATAAAGTAAACATTATTTGTATAGTAAACTGACAAAGAAAGCACTGTAATGAAAGCTGGTTATATGCTTTACGAGCTTCTATAATGGTCGTTTATTTCTTCATTATCGAGTGCTAATTTCTTAAGCAGTGTAAGTAAAACATAATTTACGTGTTTAAAAATAGTAAATGTTCCGAAACCCAATAATTGATCTTGGGAAGGATACTTTGATACAGTTTGTATTAACAGGCGTCTGACAAACAAACATAATGGTCAGGATTAATAGTTTAACTTTGCCCACCTGTTTAAAGCCTATAAACACTCAAAATCAACGTACACTTTGTAAACTATTTCGAAAAATTAAGATTACACATAAAAAATCAATGTTCCTTATAGCAATAGACACAATTTTAACGCTAGAGGTGATCTAGTTACATAGATTTAACAAGACACAATATAATGATAATACTGATAACACTGATAATACTTATAACAATACTACCACTACTACTACTACTACTACTACTATCACTACTACTACTACTACTACTACTACTACTACTACTACTACTACTACTACTACTACTACTACTACTACTACTACTACTACTACTTCTACTACTACTACTACAACTACTATTACTTCTACTACTACTACTACTACTACTACTACTACTACTTCTACTACTACTACTACTACCACTACCACTACTACTACTACTGCTACTTCTACTACTACTACTACTACTACAACAACAACAACAACTACTACTACTACTACTACTACTACTACTACTTCTAGTACTACTACTATTACTACTACTACTACTATTACTACTACTACTGTTGCATCAGTTGTCGAAATGACAGTTTCATCAGTCGCCGGGATGACGGTTGTGTCCGTTGCTTAGACTACGGTTGTATAAGAAGCGGAGGCGACGGTTGTATCAGTTGTGGGGAAATGGTTGTATCATTTTCGGCGGTGACGACGGTTGTATAAGATGCCGGGATGTTGTATCAGTTTAGGAGATGACGAATATATCAGTTTCATGTTGTTGCATTTTTGTTTTGGTACTGTGCTAAACAGGCATAAAGGCTATCTGCTTCAAATAAATGACGTTGGGATATTAACGAGTTCCCCTGCTTTTGTTAGTGGATTTATATTTTTGAGTGAAATAATAAATATAGAATCGAAGCATATAGTGTGAAATCATCTTATTCAAAACTCGTTTATACCTGTTGATGTGCTTTTTATAGCGAGCTCGAGCGAGCAAGCCGCAGGCTTGCGAGCAATGCGAGCACTACGGTTACATGAGTATTTGACTGCACAGGTTGTTGTTTTGAAAAGTTTGGTATCTGCTCGCGCAATATCCGAACCGGAAACCTGAACTGGAATTTTTCGAAGTAAATAACCGGTGTCTCCTGATTGATGATAATGATAAATAGATAAAAAAATGATCAAATTTAAGGCTTTTAAATATTCTTAAAATCTTCTCTGTATTGATTGTTACTATATATCGAATAACGCCATGATCAGCATTCTTCTTGTAAAACAGTTGTCTTCATTCCGTGAGTTCCATGTTCGATGACGTCATCACCAAATTTATCTAAGTAACGAATGTCGTCGCCGTTTTGTGTGTACATAGCAAGTGTAAACACCAACGACTACTCGCATTTTTTATTAAAAATGAGAACAAAACAAGAAGGTGCTTTTATTTAATTGGAAGATTGGCGTTGAGGAACCAACACACGATTGGTTCGGCATGTATTCAGGTACCAAACTTTTCACAATCAAATACTCGATTTCATAATCATTTCATATAGTACATTTATTTTTTTAAGTCATGCATTACATTTAAATTTAAAGGTGGTAAATCACATTTGATCATTTCAACATGACCAAATTGTGTTATCTCATCACAAATTATTCATCAGTGGTTATAATATATTCTATATATATATTCTCTTCTATTGAAAAAAAAACACAACAATTTAGCTTAATTATTATGCCTCACAAAATGGCATGATACAAACCAATATTGCTTCCTTTTGACATTATCTCATAGTTAGGGAGATATTGAGTGCCCTAATTGACACCTTAGCTTACCTTTCTGGTGAAGAACATTCTATATTAATTATTTGATACTTACTACAAATAGTGCAATGTTTATAGATACTATCAAATGTGATTGATTCAAGCAATCAGAAGATTTGATAAAATGTGATTAACCATATTTAAAACATAAATCCAAATACGATATAAATAACTTTGAGGTGGGTGACGTGACAGTCGCTAACTTTAGTACGGTAGGTGACATGACAGTCGCTACCTTGAGTACGGTGGGTGACATGACAGTCTCTACCTTTAGTACGGTGGGTGACATGACAGTCGCTACCTTGAGTACGGTTGGTGACGTAATAGACGCTTATCAGAATGACTTTTAAACAGTAGTTGGGAATATACAAATTAATTTAATCATAGTATTTTGGTACGAATAAAAATATATACTTACAAGTGTAAAAATGTCGAAGTGTTATATCGATGGTATTAAATAACATGTTTTTGTGGGTGCATAATTGTCGCTAACCTGGTTCTACCTTGCATTAATTCCTAAATTATTGTAACTTGAAATTACTTTGTCTTAAAATGCTCAAAAAGGAAAATAATGTTAAATCTAGGAACAGTAGGCAACATGGAAAATAATTGCTGATGCAAGTGACAATGATGTGCACCTGAAAATTATAATTGACAAGGTAGCAACAGTTGGCTGTTCTTAATTTTTACTTAGTATTTTCTAGTTGATTGTTAAGTAACTTTAGGAGGTAATGCCAAAGACATACATACTGGATTAATATATGTTCCCGTGGTATATACCAATCTTTGGTTGCTGCGCAATGTGTTTATAGTTTCATGCATTACAGCATCTTTTACCTATATATCTTCTCTTTAGGTATACATAATTATTGAAGTATAGGTCACTTTATGGTTATGATAATTACTTATAAAATATATAAGTTATTTAGTTGCAAGGACTGTTCTGTTACTCTTATACGCAGTTGGTATTCGAACGATGTATATTTCTACCTGATTTGTGCAAAATAAGGTAATTTATCTCAACTACACAGTCGGCAAAATAGCACCATTTTACAAACAGAAACTTGTGTGGGCTTTTCAAACATAACCTCATTATAGCTTTTCAACTGACAACACACTGTTCTGAATCATAACAAAATTTCAATTAAATGTAATTCTTTTTTATTTTTTCTTAAGCAAGGTAATCATGCTATTACACAGCAATGGGCATTGCAGTTTACATATATATTTTTCAAAAGGTCAGGTAGAGTAACCCATGCCGGTATCATTAAATGGCTCATGGGTGGTTTCGGTTTTGCATCCCGATCTGTCTTTCGCAGGTAAACTTGTGGTTGCAAGGCTGGCAACTGATAGTGTGGCAATCTGTTTTGGGCGGGGTTTTGGGATAACAGTTCATTTCATCAAGTCACATGAAACCCTTTAATATGGCCCGTTTGTTGTTTTATTGCTGATTAATATAATAATTAAAAGTTTATTTCCTTATTTTGTATACCAGTCTTTACGAACTCCACGTTCTTCTGTTATGAAGTGCCTTCAATCATTTATTTCAAATATTATCTTTATAGTTTTTTAATTAGTTTTTTCTAAGTTCTATTAAACATTAATCGAGCTCGCTTTGAGGCTTTGCCTTATTTCATATTATATTGTGTTTACCTTTTTTATACAAGGTCCTTTTAGCGAAACTTATTGTACTGTGTGTCCTTCCAATGTAAAAATATATATTTCAGGCAAAACAAAGCCGTACATTTTATTTTTAATACAGTGCACATTCACCATTTACATGTGCAAGAATCATCCCCTTCGAACGGAGACATTGAGATTGACGTCATCGACTTAAATCAGGACAAAGACTATTCAAAACGCATTTGCAGCATCTACATATTCATGAAAGCAAGATTAGTCATTTAAAATAAAGATATGCGTGTTTCTTCTGCTCGGTTTACCAAAACGGACTTAATGATTGCAAAATCGCCTATTCATATTTTTTGAACATGTTCATATCAAGCTCACAGCACGTAAAAACAGCAGATGCCGTTAGGATGTAATACAACTATCAAAACGCTATTTAGCTTTTTGGTATTATAATTTAACTTTAAATCAAACAGTATTGCATTTATGATTTATATCTTGAAAATAACGTTTTCATTGTTAACCACATCGTTGCGAATACATTTAAAACCAACAGGATGACTTTGTATACAACACATAGATCTATACATGATGTTAGATTAAACACATTTGGTGTGGGCATTATTACATTATGATCTGGTGGTTTGAAATAGTGTTAGCAAGAAGGGATTAAGCTAATGCGTAGACTGATTTTATTTAATGGTGCTTCATAAAATTGCAATCATTATCATAAAGTCCTTTAAACATTTAAGTAATTAAAATAGCATTTCATTATATTATAATTTTGATACGTAATTTGATTTTAATTACGAAAGGTAAATGTTTATTTTAACGTGTGTATTTGGTGATTGCGTCGAGGCCAATTGGCGATTATCCCAGATTCCTATATGGTACGGGGATATGGTAGTTTTTCATAAATTAAAGATTATCAGACAAGAATTTCTATCCTTATTATATTTCTCACTATTGCTATATATTGAACAATTCACTATAAATAACGACTATAGCATATGTTTATCTGCATTACATTTTGACTACGCGAAGGGTGTTTATGTAGTTGTTTTTATCATTAAGCCTGCCATGAAACATGAAAAGTTTAATTTTATGTTGATAGAAATAATCAGCAGATTAATGGTTATTGTTAAACAACAAAATCTAGATTAAAACAGAAAACCTTTCTTGAACGATTATTATTTATTTGTTTCCGTCTAACATATGACATTTATTATTTTATTTTGCATTAATTTACTTTATACGAAGTGAGGCGACTGGCTTGTACGATTAATAATTATTCTTTCCGTGTAAAGTATGATACATGTATACATATTTTTTTAATTTTTGAGATATGAATAACTGTTAAAATTACTTTACATAAAAAATTACATCTTTTCCGTTATCTTCAATATTGCTAGTCATATGCGCATATAAAAACCCAGCGTTAATACAAATTAAGAAATCCACTAGGAGATGCCCATTAAGATTATCTGCCTACATGTTTTTAATTGTATCTTGATCAGAATAATTTAATCACATTTCTTGATAAGATCTTATTACTAATAGAAAGTGAATATAAAAGGCCCCATAACTAATAATTAATGTATGTATTATATTCCATAGTGACTCGTAGTCTGTTCAGATTGTATGCTGTTTGGTGCTCATCAGTATCTAAGGATTGAAAATGAAGCCTTTAAAACTTGAATCTAGTGATACAGGTCTATAATTGAATTTAACTTTCTAAAGGACTTCATAAGCGTAAACATACGTGTCTAAGTGGTAAAGGGTTAACACACTAGCGGTCACAGAGTTCTTTCCTCATAATGTTTCTGGAGTGTGACTACCCTATGTTTGTATAAGACTGTTTTCACGTTATCTTGCTGAACGGTTAAAATATTTAACGCACCAAAACAGTTTAAATTTGAAATTAAATGAAATTCTGGGAAACTTCGAAGACAACTTTCACATTTCAGATGTTTCTGAAATGCTAATGTATCGAGGCCGTCATCCCTATTATCACCATGCCAACAGTCGCAATTTATACGTCAACGTTCAATTTGGCTCGTGAGAAAGATTAAAAATCATTAGGCAATTTCCTCGCATTGAATATCCCATACTGTTATTGCGCCAATTCGATTATCCAACGCTCTCTTACGCGAATTAATTCTATGTCATCGAATGTATGCCGAATTCCAAATATCCGTCTGATTTGAAACAGTCTTTGGCAAACCAATTCTAATGCAGTTGAATATTGCATATCAAATTACATAATGAAAGTCGCATCAGAACAAGATGATCGCAACGTACAACTGACTCAATACATACATAACTTGTAAATGCAACCATTGTGCATTTACAATTACGTAATACCTCGGACGGTTATGTATTGTTATCCATAAGATTTTGACATTTGAGTAGGTTTATTGGAATCAATCTGGCTCATCCAACTCGCCATGTCTGTTATAGTCTAAATTGCGAATGGTTTGGGGATTAAATGTAATGCTAACATCAAATATAAACGCGTGTGTTTGGTAGTTATCGAAAATAAATCAAAAGCAAAACATTCAGCTGCTTTAAGGTCCCATAAATATGCATATGATCTCTATCTTGTTCAAGAAATGAATAATTGACTTTGCAATGCTAGACGTGGTAATTCTGATCTTACTTGTTTTTGTTATATTTCCACCATGATGCGTTTGTGTTTGAAAGCGTAGATGCAAATGGTGTTATGTTAAAAGTTAACATTTGTAGTCTGCTATTCACTTTAACGACATAGAGGTATAGGATGAATATTGCAATCTTTAACCTAATCTATATGATATAAATGCCGAGATTATATTGCAAAACCATGTTATAATCGGAACTTAGTTAGCATTATTTTCGATATTGTACACATGCTGTTGAAACATAGTACACATTAACATTGAGTTAATTTATGAACGTTAACGGGACACGTTAATATTTAATTATTATAATGATTTAGATGCAAATTTAGTATGATAATGTGACTTGTTAATAATACTTTAAACCACATTGAATTGAATGGCTCTATATATTATATATTATATGGAATGTCGCACAGGCTAATCAGGGACGAAACGTTACGCCTTAAATGATTTTATGCTAAGAAGAGACTTTCTTTTAACGAAAAATATCATAAAAGCGGAAAATGTCGTCCCTGATTAGCCTGTGCAGTCAGGACGACACTTTACGCACATGCATTATACCTTTTTTTTTACAGAGCACAGCCCACATGTTTAAACAAAACAAAAAATGGCCTCATTTCTCTCAAAATCATGTAGTCGAGTAAAACAGTGCATTTTAATTAAAAAGAAGAAACACGGATATAGCATGAATGTTGTCAGTCTACCTTTGACAAAATACCTTCGGAAATGAACATTCCCAAAAGAGAATTCATTCGCATTAGGCTAAATGATTGCTTTTTTTAAATTCTAGTTGTTCTCCTTTCTTTTTTCATCGATATTAAAATAGTAGTTAATGAGATAAAGATATCAAGCGAGTATATAATGCATTGACTTTTCGTAACGTTTTATTGACGGACAAGTAACTCATGTAAATTTAATTCATTTATATTTAAATGGCGTTAACGAGATATGGACAAAAATAGGAATACAATGCGTTTAAGCTATTCGCGATAATTAATTGAACGAAATCGGTTTTGACATCATGCTTTATAATTACCGTTCCTCAGACCTGTCGACGATTGTCACATGTTTTCGGTGTGCTTGTGGTTTTGCTTAGAGAAGGCAAGATTTGACCCGCGTCATGTGAAAAAAGGGTCTTATGTCAAAAGCGGCATGTGTTGCTCCAGCCATGCCTGTGCATTCACACATTGGTCAGGCTTAACGCTGTCCGCGTATGAGACCGAGCAACCTTGCGCCATTAAAGCGGAAAGGTAATCCACTGACAGAACTGTACGACTGCGCAGGCCGCTGGTCTGTGTTACGCTGGACAATTATGACATGACTCATTTCCGCATGGCGTTCGCTAATTGCATTTGCTTTATATACTAGTAACCGGTGTTGGAATTATAAGAGTGTCTCCTAATCTTGTGTGAGCGTTTTTACTTTAATTGGCACTTAATTAATAACGCAAAATTGCTGATATTACATTTTTGCAATTAGGAAGACTAAACATTTATTATCACTTTACGTAAACCATTATGAACGAAGACGACTCTTCTTTCAATAAATACATCTAGACCGAGACAAAGTCCGTTCGGTTGAAACAATACGATCGATGTTAAAGGACATTTATGATGGGATAATATACTCTTTCTTTAATGGACACCGCAACTCCGTGTCGCACGTAATGTTACAGTTATTGCCATTTCCAAACAAAGCAGAGAATAAGAGTATTAAGAGTTCTGAATTTATGTACGTATCAAGTGCTTTTGTAACATAATACCAACTACCAACCTTTCATAAGATTCATGTAAGAAGATTATGTCTTTTTTGTCTGGATAATAGACCTAATATTAAATACAATATTCGTCGTTTTACTCTTGATATTCCAGCAGTCCGGAAAAGCGCTATCCATTTTCTTCAAAGTCTTTATGAAATATTCTGGTTATTAAATTTTCTGTATTCAAATCGACGTTGCAGGAGCGGTCTCATTAAAATCATCAACATATTGAAACCCACATTGTTTTAGTTCTTTTTAGATTAATCTTTCTAAATCATCACAACTGTATAATAAACACTGACAAACAATATAGGAACATTTGATGGTCGCAATAGGGTTTGAACAAACGATATATAACACATGTTGGGCTTCATTATGGAGTTGTTTTTTTCCAATGGCAGATGGCGCATCGTCAGCAGCAGCTTATAATATATTTACCCACGAGACCGAGCAAATGAGGAATCGAAAACTCTCGACGTTAATCGCTTAAGTATGACACACGCATTAAGAGCGATACACGACGAATAGCAATTTTCAACGACACTCGACATGATATCACGTATTCAACGTTCACCCAAAGCACGACACGCGACGCATAACGCGACACACTACATGGACTATGGGGCATATAACGTCTGTCGTTTGAAGCGTTAAGAATTAAGTGTATCGATCATCGTTGATTAAAAACAACAACTGAAAGTTGCCTTATGAAACCCAATATAACATCGGAGGTACACGGGATACTTACAAACTTTACGACGGTAAACTATATAAATATATATACATATATATATATATATATATATATAGCAGGTGCACAGTTAATTGATTTGACAAGACACTACTCATATCGAAATAGAGCTATCGAAAAAGTACACGAAATCAACTGAATACAGAAAATAATAACGCGAAGTACACATTATCTTGAAACATTTCTGTAAATTTGCCATAAAAGAATAATGGGATATGACACTTCAGGGCGCATATTGACGTATCTATTAATTTAAGTAGCTGTACCAAATGTCAATTTGGTTGGAAAATGGCAGCAGGCAAAATAGCAATTTTGCGTCTACGCAAAGATTAATAACCAAGAAATATAGCGTGTATAAGTGGAATTTACACATATAAATCGCAGCATATATCAGACGAAATCTTGATACATGTATGCTATGAAAGCTCAACACCAGTACTTTATAAATCTTTTATTCCCGTGTGTTTGTCTTAATTTAGAATATTTTAAACTATGTCATGAAATTAATCAATATTTGTCTAAATCGTATACAAATATAATTATCTTGACCAGAAGTATTACTTGTAAGCAAACAAGAATATATTTTGTAAATAGATAAAGCATTACGCACTCGAAGAAGTGGAATTCTTTAACCATTAATGACTATTTTGTACAGACAAATTGCTAGCGAAAAAAGTCTCTAGGTGTTTGTTGATGCAGTGAAATGAACAAGTTAATTCATTGCACATTTAAATATCGCGTGACAAACGCTCTCAAATATTCGGGAATGTTTTTGGTCTGTACTCGAAATGCCATTAAGTCACAAATGACATTATTTACATTCCCCAAAACGATACCGAGTGACAATACAAACATGAACTTATTGTTAATGGCTTGGTGACATAATTCCAATTCTCATACTACACTAGAAAACATTCTTTCAAAACGATTTATTCATTAGAAATTCTGTAACCAGTGATAAATTATAGCGAAATATATAACAGAGATAATATGATTCCTAGATAACGTTTGGTGAAAAGCAAGATGTGCAATATTAATTATAACTAATAAGAAAAGAAAATCGGTGATGTGCAAATGATAAATTGTGTCGCGTTCTGAGAAAACTGGGCATAATGCATGTGCGTACAGTGATGTCATAGATAAGCCTGTGCAGTCCGCACAGGCTAATCAGGGACGACACTTTCCGCTTTAATGGTATTCTTCGTTTAAAGGAAGCCCCTTCTTACCGAAAATCTTACCGGAATGCACAGGTTAATCTGGGACGACACTTTACACACAGGCATCATGCCCAGTTTTGTAAGAACGCGACACAATTACGAATTAATGTGAGAAGCATTTGTGTTTTCCATCGATTAACGGTAATACACAACGTCTTTATTAAATTAAGCACCGAAATTATCGATATATGCTAGACAACCTTTCTAAGGAAGCGTGTATTTTGTAACATGTTGTTCAGTAAGCAAGTACCTCTTCAAACCATAGTTACAAGAGAACCCGATATATGAGGAGGAAATACCATTGACGTTAATGGGCCCTATTCACAGAATAATGACTTTTCGCCAATTAATAGTTTAACTTGTGGATTAAACGTAATACAATAACTCGAGTATAACAACATGAAAATAATGTAAATCTAGGATAAACAAATGTTGACCATAGCCGGATTCGACTGTGATTAAAAGGCTACAACATTAAGCCATCGAACATCTTGACAATTACCATGTATTCTGCGTATTTTAACTAATCACACAAATTCTCGTATTAGCAAGAATCAAAGCCATAACGACAGAAACACTCCCGGCTATTAAATCTTGTTGCATTTTAAACGCTTTATACTGTTATGACTTATCATACACGAACAATGTTGTTTTATCGTTTAATCTGTTTCCAAACGTTGGAAATACTGTCCGTGAATACGTCTCTTATTACCAAGAAGTCAAACAGTCTCCAATGAAAAACAAATAACATGTTATATCTTTGACAACATATTTCACTTAGAAACCGATTATTCGAAATTATTATAAAGTAATATATTTCAAAATTCAGCAATACCGTTTTGTTCTTTGGTATTATTATGTTTTAAACATTACATAAACGTTTAATACGAACAGCGATTTCTCGTATGAAATGGATTTATCTCTTAAAAGATCATTTATCTCTTACCAACATGTTTCCCCACATCAAAACAACATGTTCATACTAGTTTAAGGAGTTGTAAAGCAGAAATTGGCTTTCGGGCGGTTCAATGGATACACTTACCGTGTGCTAAGTCATATTAGTTAGATTAATAAGTAATCACCTTCTTGATAGAATGATAGAATGTTTTTTATATATAAGTTGACGCATAAGATTCACTACAAAGTATTTCGAGTGCGTGTTTTGTGTATCGGAAACTCGTATGAAAACATTAGTAATCGCGAATCGTTCATGTATAATAGTGAGTGTATGATATGCGATCATGGTCTTATATATTTAATTTTATATACGTAATTATTGTGAACATACTCTTGCATAATTGTATGAAGTTGCTGTAAAGTAAGAATGTCTTAAACGTATATTAAGCGTGGTGAACTCGTATTATAACTAGCTTACAAACAACCCATCGGAAAACTGCAATTTAATCCGAAAATGACTTACAATTACCGGTAGTTAAGTTTTGGATCAGCGCTTTAAATAGTCAACATATGCGGAATCAGGATTTGGGTTTACGGGATATTACGTTATATTTAACCATTACCAATCGTCCTAAAAGAGACCTACTTGCACGACATATGTTGTTTAAACGTGCAATTGGCATAACCACATATTTTAGCAAAGTCATATTAGTAGTGTGTACGTGTGTGCGATATACTTATATTTTATTTTATCTGAGGCACTCACAATTTCTGATAAGTGGCTGTTTTTTTACTTAGACATATTTTTCCCGCTTTCTGCAGAAGATATTGTGCTATAATTGGTATTTTATATTGATTGCACCACATTGAAACAAATTATTCAACTCATTTCTTTGTACTAGATCTAATGACCTTAATTGGGGTCGTATGCCCCCTTCATTGGGATCGTATGTCCCCTTCATTGGGGTCGTATATCCCCTTCATTAATTGGGGTCGTATGTCCCCTTCATTGGGGTCGTATGTCCCCTTCATTGGGGTCGTATGTCCCCTTCATTGGGGTCGTATGTCCCCTTCATTGGGGTCGTATGTCCCCTTATTGGGGTCGTATGTCCCCTTCATTGGTCTCGTATGTCCCCTTCATTGGGGTCGTATGTCCCCTTCATTGGGGTCGTATGTCCCCTTCATTGGGGTCGTATGTCCCCTTCATTATCCGCATTGAGTCAGTGTAAGAACCGCAGACTAACATGTGACATACCCTCAACAATTAAGTGTAACAAACGTGTTCTTATTGTAATGTTAATGAAACAGAAATTACACATAAATCATACGATCATTTATCCGCTTTTCATATATAAGTGACCATTGCCATACAATACTGGACTTTATCACATGGCATATCCTGTTGCCCATGTAATATAACCATTACATATATTTTATCTTACACACGTGTTATATACTTTTTAAGCATTTTCATTGGCTTAGTTTTTGTTTATTGACAATTCGCAATTTGTTATTTCGAAGAAAGACGTTGCAACGTCAAATGACGTCACGAAATGTAAACAACATTCGGGATTTATCATTATGTTTGCGTAGATATTTATTTAATTTGCTCTTTTAAAAGCCTGTGATCAAAAAGATCTGACACTCGTTGCCATATCATACCATATTTTATTGAACTCGTCCAGGAAATTCGTTAGTAAGCTCGCAAAAGGCTCGCTTAATAACACAATTCCTGAACTCGTTTAATAAAATATTGTATGATATGACAACTCGTGCCAGATCCTATATATACATAATATCACCATTATGAACAACTTCACAGTCCGTGAAAAGTAATCACATCTAGGGTGTATCAAAATGTGTTTATCTTGTTTTCAGGGACTAAATGTAGCATAGATATGCGTTTGTAATAAAAATCTACGTATTTATATTTGTATTATACATCATATGATACAGGTATCAATCGCATCAACATAATTTGAATATCTTATAAAAGTCAAAAGAACATATAACGCGTATTTGCTTAAGATATGACTATAAGTTATGTTTTTAACAATACGATCCTCATAGTATAAGTAACATTCATTATATAAAAATAAATTTGCGAAAATTAAATATGAAAAAGAATGAAGTTGAATTATTTATCGTTAATTTCATTTCAAGATATCTCATCACTGTTATATCAACAGACTCGTTCTTAGGTTAACATCTGTTTAATGTCATCCAATGAGACGAAATCGAATGTCCGTTACAGTCATAAACTATACATTATGATATTCGTATACACATTGTAGTTTTGTTGTTATCTAACAGATGTTACATATGTAGCATTTTACCCCGCATTATAAAATGTTTGATTTTTAAAGCGGGGTTCGATAACTGCAATATTGCTTGCTGACAGAGCCGTTCCATGCACACGTAGCGTGCATATAAATAAAAAGTGAATTTAAATATGCTATAATTTAAATATGCGAATTATAAACAAGTGCAGAGTGACATGATCGTATTGCCATGTCTTATAAAGCATTGAATATAATAACTACACTTTTTGTAAATGTTAATTAGTTTAAAGTCATTATGCGGTTTATTTTTAGATAATGACATAATTAGTTCGTGTTTGACTCTGGTCAACAGTTAATTCTTTGGAGTATCGAACAACTAAGGACTTAAAGTGTATAACGCATGACGAAAACAAAGTTTTTGTCAAAAATGAACATGGACGAGAAAGATTTTTTTAAAACTGCCTTTGACTAATGACCGATTACCGATAATAATATTATTCTTTTTGCAGGTGGGAATGATAACCTGCAACAATTAATTATTTAATAATTAAACACCAATCAATTGATACAATATAAGGAAAAGACGTTTCACGTTTATTTATGCTTGAATTAAGGGTAGAAATTTTGATTCAATCATGTGAATAAAATCAGAAAGCGTTATGCAAAACGTAAGGCAGTGTATTGGCACGTAATACTGAATGCCTTTACATTTGTTGTTTCAACCCCCATAAGCGACATTGCAAATTACATGATTACATTTCCCCGAAGTCGATTACTAGCATGATATAATATTAATGAGATAATCATGCATCGAGTGTTCTTATGACTGTTGGTGAAACGTGCAA
>NC_068367.1:13450227-13537727 GCF_020536995.1 Dreissena polymorpha
AATGTACGAAATGTAATGTACGAGCCTGTCGCTTTTTCAATGGATTACGTTCTGTTATAAACATCTATAATCACATTGCGCATGTGATGATTTTACCGTTAGCTACGTTAAAATATATGATTGTGTGGTTCAAACAACCATTTACAAGACAAAACAGTCGTGCCATTTATTTTTAATAGTCCTTTATTTCTTGTCGTCTAATTTTGAAAGCCATCGTAATGTCCGCGATTTGTAAATTAGTGATGGCATATTTTATTTAAACTAAGAAAACTGAATTTTATATAGCTTTCGAACATATTTGTATTCCAATAGTATTTACATCTGGAACAATTTAGTGGACCAACCACGTTAATGTTTAAATCTTTAAAACGTATTTGTTAAAACTATAAAAATTGGTACAAAACTGTGTAATGTTCGAGATCAATGTTTCTTTAGTTCGGCTCATTTCCTTATACTTGTAATTATTCTATCACACGGAACCGACTCATTTTTCGTATAATAAAAATTAAATGAGCCACTAATTGAAATATGTAAACTAATTCCACATTATAACAAGGGGTCGTAATGTACGAGATTGTAATGTTCAATACATATATAACGTAAATTGCATTGCATGATATACACAAGGTTGCTGATGTCATATTCTAGAATGACGTCATACGTATGATGTCATAGAACTTTCTTTCTTCATAGTATTCTCTCCAGCAGGGTAGCCACTATTTTACTGTTTTTGAAGACAGCTTTACGCATGACGAGGTATGTTAATTTTAATCATGTTTTCAATTCACATTTTACATTAACATTTACTATATGTATATAATCGAGTAACCAGTAATCAGTTGCATGCAAAAATATAGTTAAATAAGTATGGTTAATTTTCGCGATTGTAAAGCACTTTGTGTAATGTACGCGATGTTTGGTCTCGAACATTACTTACATTCCATCTGAAATGTGTGGTCGTTGTTGTCCCCAATTTATAAAAACCAGCTATATTATTTTACGCATACAGAGTCACAGATGTGTGTAATTTCTTCATGCTGTAATGCAAACCGATATGTGTTCACAAGATAGTTGAACAAAATGCGTTTGTTTTAATATTTTTGAACGAAATGGGTCATGTTTTTTAAAGGTATACTATTATAGCAAAAATTATGTCAGCGTCTTTTTCTAAAGGTTGAATAATTACTTAGGAAAATTAGTTAATGCTCATCAGCACATAAATGCAATAAGTATGTTGTTTATTTAACAAAGTAGTATCGAACATTACATACTGTAGTCTCGAACAATACCTAATACAACACATCATTCTTTCAGACTAAGATGGTGAAATCTAGGGCTGAAATCTGTAAAGATTATAGAAAACGATAAATTGTGGTAATGTTCAATACATGTGACATGCATATTTCAAGTCAACAATATTGGCAAATGAATTCCTTTTAAGCAAAGTGTTTTGGTTTATCACATAATACTTATTTAGGCTTTTTCATTAAAATACTTTAAAACAACACAATACAAAATAATATAAAAAGTAAATAATTTATTTAAGACATTAGTTTTATAAAAATAACAATACAGCGATTGTCAAGATATCATGCCGCTATGGTGAATAGATTTTCAAAGTTGCCTTCGTCTGAAGTGGCTTAAATACTGATTAAATATGTCACACGATGCATGCTTTGTTATTTGAACAAAAATTGCCAGTGGCATCAGCAATCATGTGTTGTTTGTTGATAATTGTGATGCAACTATACCAAAATCGCGTACATTACTTGGTACATAAATAGACAAAAAGTGGTGTGTACTCTATGCTTCTGTATTTTGTTATATGTCCGTTGATGTTCAAAACCAAATATGTTTTTCATAGTTCAGTGTTTAGCTGTTACATAATGTCAAAATAAATGAGTTACCTTAAACTTGTATTTTCTATGTTTATTTCATTAATATCACAATTCACATGAGAATAAGTGTCTACTATGTCTACGTGTAAAAGCCGGATCAGTAAAAACAGCGTACATTTTCAATATTAAAAATGGATTGTTTTGCAGATTTTTAGGAAAATGTGGTATGATAAACAGAAAAACAGGTTACTGTCCCATCGTTTTGTATTACATGTATATCAGGCACAGAGCGAATAAAATAACGGCTCGGCAAGCCTCGCCGCTATATAATTCTAAGCCTCGCCTGATATATTACAAAACGATGGAACAGTAACCTGTTTTTCTCTGTGTACTTGTTACTGATTTAAAAGCACAACGCAAGAAATATACTACATATGAATAATGATATGTGTATGTATTAAGGCCACAACACATCAAGAAAGATGCTTAGGCAACACATTAAGTGTTATTACAGATACATTACAAAAAGGTACATTCAAATAAATATTTTATATTTATTTTTTTGCAAGATGATGAACACGATTACATAATCATCGAGTGGAACATATCTGTCGGATTATTCCGACTGTGTCCATTCGACATAGACGAATTATTAAAGTTCCTGACAACACGGACGTTATTAACAAACACTTCATTTTAAATGTCGGATGTTGGTGGGGGATAATTCTCAAATTGAACAAAATTTGCACTTTGATTCATTCTTAGCCCAATTATACTCAAACCAAGTTAAAACTAGAAATGGCGTGGCAGAGGCCAACGCGTATCCCCACGCCGCATGTTTGACCCAGGGGCTCTCCAGGGTTAGTCATGGGGCCATGCATAGTTGAGATTGACCGTATTGTCATAAGAGATGTTCAGTATCAATTTGAAGTAAATGGGTGTAGAAATGAAGAAGCTAATGTAAAATATCCTAAACAAATGAGTGAAAAACTCTGACCCGGCCCCACCCCATACCCCATAACTTTTGACCCAAGGGTCAGATCAAAATTCAAAATAGTGCACTGTGGCACATACGGTATTCTAATAGCTACCATGTGTGTAATTTTCAAGGTTCTAGTGCTAAAAGTGTAAGAGGAGAAAGTGGCCAGGACGGACGGACAGACGGCGGAGATAACCACATAATAGATTTCAAAATCTAAACGCGGACACTAAGTTTAAGGTCAAGGTCACATTGGTCAAACATATTGATACACCCCAGGTGTAACAGTTGCACTTACCTTTTCAAATGACTGCCTTTTAAGTTGTTCATTCTGGTAACATTATGTGACTTTATAAACCAATTGACAAGTGTACACAACTGAGTCTATATAATCTAATCATCACCAGAACTTTCGTCTAGAAGTTAGCCATCCATTTGAATACTTTGTATTTTTCATTGTTTTTCTAAATAAGGCGCCATTATGTCTCATTGTTATGACATTGGTAAATGACGTCATGTATCGTTTTAATTTCTTGGTCATTATTTATGGTCAGTCACCTCACTGACCAATTTTGGTCACTGGTGCCCAGAATTCTGGTCATTAATGACCAGAATCTTGGTCACTGCCCAGAATCTTGGTCACTGACCAATTTTGGTCCTCAGTATTGAACAATAAGTAAAAACAGTAAGGAGGGGAGTTTAAGTCAAGATCTAGGAGAGACGTAATTTTTGTTAAGAGAGTCATTCATTTTTCGAAGTAAATACCTTTTAGTCGTTAACACATAAATTTATAGTAATAATCCAGTAAGTTGAAGTTTGTTTACATTAAGTAACACTGATTTTGGAAGCATTTTAACACTTTTATTGTATTATTTACACATAAATACTGGAAGAACGCAGAACTGACTTATGGTGCGTCACACGCCATTAACTTTGTAAATACTACCCTAGTATAATTACCGGGAAGCTGGCGGTTAGGAATCACTTACATTGTGTTGCTGTCTAACGGGTGGTTTATTGCGTTTATTGTCTTTGCACGAAGTTTATTGCGATTATTGTCTTCGCACGAATAAATTATTGTTTAAACGTTTACTATGGACTTGTGTCATATTTCAAAACGGATGGAACAAGCGTAACACTATATCAACAGCTATTTGAAAGCTATTAGTAATCAAGTCATTAATACGGTATACCTCAAAGCAGAGGTACGTAACATTTTTGGTGGCAGCGGTGGGATTGAAGTTTTAAACTCAATCCAGCGATATGAATCCGACTTTTATCTACGTTTAAAGTGAAAATTGTTACTTTTTATTACGCTACCATTTGACACATACAATATTCACTTTTTTCGAATCAAACATCGGACCTGTTGTTACGCGCGTTCACACGAATGTAGGCAAACGAATTCGATGTACGAATATATTAATCGGAAAATCCTTTGTAACACGATTAAAATAAATGTATGTTTTTAAATAAACGTACTAGTAATTTCATAAAACAAAGTGCAAACAGTGGGTTGAAAGGGTTATTTTATATAATAATTTATTACGATCGTATAAGTCAAATATGAGTGATCCGAGGGCGGTAGACAGTGAGGTAACCTTCCGTGACGGAAGTGGTTCGTCGGCTCGTGGCGATGAAGACACACCTGAGTCGGACGCGGAGGTCGCGTACGGAAGCCAACATGTACCTGACGACGGGGTACGAGCGCTACACGATCAAATGTCGAATATGGCTTCCGTTTTGCGTGATGTCGATGTGGAGTTAAAGCAGCTGAAGGAAGCAGGGCGGGGTACCACATCTTCGACTGCTAACAACGCGAACAACAACACATTTGTTGCGACGGTACACAGGCGTGTGGGTGATCTAGATGATGATCTACGTAGTGCGGGTGATAGCCTGTTTGATTCTAGAGTTGGCAACAGAGTGCCCGACGTGAGGGAGTCGCAGCCGGAACCGCAAGCGCCGCGGTTTCTTAACAACGGCTTTGTGATTGACCGTAATTACGAACGGCAAACTGACAATGGACAGCCGTATGCGCAACCTGGGGTTTCAAATACCAGGTGCGAAAATGCCCGTGGCAGATACGAGTACCAGTCTTCTGTCTACATGGATGGTCATCGTCCAAATCAGCAGCGACGACTTCCACCTGTAAAGATGGCATCATTAAGTGGTAAAGAGGACTGGGTGACTTGGATATCGCGATCGCAAAAAGGAACAATTGGAGCCAAGACGAAATGCTGGACCAGTTGCTACCCAGACTCGAAGGTTTGGCAGTTCAGTTTGCATTCTCGCAACTCTCCCCAAACTTGCTAAATGACTATCAATCCTTAGTGGAAGAACTAGACAGCCGTTTCCGTGTCATCGAAACGCCGCGCTCTTTTGCTTCAAAATTCAGCAGAAGGTCGCAACGACATGGCGAGACTCTCGAAGAGTATGCAGCGGGGTTAAAGCAACTCTATGACAAGGCTCATGGCTGGAGAGATCGGCGTACTAGGGACGAAGATCTTGTACGAAGATTCCTAGATGGACTAAACGACGACGACGTCAAATTCGAGGTGGAGTTTAACAAAGAACCGCGGAATATAGATGAGGCGGTTTTTTTGCCGTGAACCTGATAGAAATTCGGGGTTCAAACAGAGCTGAAAGGCGAAACCGTTATAATGCCAGGAGAACTGAACACGACGATTATGATAGTACCGTTGCAGACGAGGAAGAAAAGGCTTTCGCAATTAAGGGGGCAGATGCAAAGACAACTCCTTCACGAGTAAAAAACGAAGATGACAGCAAGAGCGAGGCATCTACAATAAAAGAGCTATTGACGAGGATCGAAAAACTAGAGGCAGAGCGAAACAAACCTCAAAAGAGAAACTTCAAGAAAGATGTGACTTGCTTTAGATGCCAACAGAAGGGACACTATGCAAGGGAATGCCCAAATCAAGAGCAAAAGAACGGTTTTAACAGAACAGCTGATGAAAAACAGAAGCCTTTAAACGGGAAAGGACCAGCCCTTGCGGCCAAAGGGAGGTCCATGTAAATGATCTAGTATTGGAGGACCAAAAGGAAACCACAACAGCGACAGAGCCAGTGAGCAGTTGTAACGACAGGGACTATGGGGATGGCCTGTACATTGAGGGTACAGTGGAAGATACCCCTGTCGTTTTTACTACTGACACTGGTGCCTCGAAAACTATTGTGTCTTCGAGGATCTTCAATCGGCTTAGAGAGAGTGAGAAGCCAAAGTTAACTGGTGCCATAGGTTTGCGGGGAGCTGGGGGTATGCCCATTAAGGTAATGGGTCGAGGAGCCTTCAGAATGCAGCTTGGGCCAGTCAAGAGGCTTCAAGAAGCTATAGTAGCCGACATAGAAGATGACGTGCTGTTGGGCTATGACGCGTTGGGGAACGCTGAGAGTCCAGCAGATATAATTTTGAGTCGCGGTATTATTTCTTTAGAAGGCCAAGAAATACCTTGTATACAGAAAATGCTGAGGCAAATGCGAAAAGTAACAGTTGCAGATGAAGCATCAGTGCCAGGGGATTGTGAAGCAGTGATAGAAGTGCATGTTAAAGACGAAGGTGCAGAAATAACACGTGCAGAGTGTATTGGAAGGGTAGCCAGCGTATTTGCCGAACATGATAGCGAATACGATACGAAGGATCTGAGCATAAGAAGAATTGATATAAGGCAGGAGCATGAAGGACGTGTGTCTGATAAAGTGGTAGCATTTAAAATTGTCATCAGCAAAAACGATGCCGCCTCACTTAAGCAAATATCTCGTCTGGCGCTTTCAACCCATTCCAATGTACAACGAAATGATGAAGAGGTCATTAGGAAGAAATGTGTGTGCAAGAAAAGAACTTTGCCTTGGGTCAGCAGGCTAGTGCGAGCAAAGAAGAAATCCATCAAAAGTGGCGACTATCGAACACCACCATTGCCTTGCAAAACAAATGAACTTAGGAACTGTTCTTGCCATGATGTTAAGATGAACATTCAAAAGAACCATAGTGGACTGGTATCTCAGTTGGTACTAAATATCAATCAGAAATGTGACTGTGATCAAGGATGCTCTGGGCAATGACAGACGACAAATGTCAGGCAATGGGAGCCACTTCACGCCCATGGTATCAGACGATCCACTCCACAAAGGATGTCGGCAGGGCAATTCCACCAGATGTATCAGACGATCCACTTCACACAGGATGTCGTATGGGCGATTCTACCAGAGGCATCAGATGATCCACTCCGCACCGACTGTCGTATGGGTCATTCTACCAGAGGAACAAGTCGATCCACTCCACACAGGATGTCGGACGAATCGATCCACCAAAGACATTGGACATTAATGTCTAGTTCTGGAAATAATATGTAACAATTTGTAAAACATGTTTGCTGTGGTGAAAACATGAACTTGTAAGTTTGTGTTACAAAGAACAGATACAGACTATGAATAAGAATTTAAATTAACTGACATGATATGAACAATAACATACTTAAGGAACAATAAGTACAGTTAACAGTTATATACTAAGCTAGTAGTTAAATAGATTGAACAGTTATTGATGTGTACAATGCAGTTAAGTACCTTGTCGATTTTTTTATAATGAACTGTACGTGATGAATTAAGTTAAGTGTAAGGCAGCAGGAGCTTTGCCTTATTAAGAGGGGGGTAATGATACACCCAAGGTGTAACAGTTGCACTTACCTTTTCAAATGACTGCCTTTTAAGTTGTTCATTCTGGTAACATTATGTGACTTTATAAACCAATTGACAAGTGTACACAACTGAGTCTATATAATCTAAACATCACCAGAACTTTCGTCTAGAAGTTAGCCATCCATTTGAATACTTTGTATTTTTCATTGTTTTTCTAAATAAGGCGCCATTATGTCTCATTGTTATGACGTCATGTATCGTTCTAATTTCTTGGTCATTATTTATGGTCAGTCACCTCACTGACCAATTTTGGTCACTGGTGCCCAGAATTCTGGTCATTAATGACCAGAATCTTGGTCACTGCCCAGAATCTTGGTCACTGACCAATTTTGGTCATCAGTATTGAACAATAAGTAAAAACAGTAAGGAGGGGAGTTTAAGTCAAGATCTAGGAGAGACGTAATTTTTGTTAAGAGAGTCATTCATTTTTCGAAGTAAATACCTTTTAGTCGTTAACACATAAATTTATAGTAATAATCCAGTAAGTTGAAGTTTGTTTACATTAAGTAACACTGATTTTGGAAGCATTTTAACACTTTTATTGTATTATTTTCACATAAATACTGGAAGAACGCAGAACTGACTTATGGTGCGTCACACGCCATTAACTTTGTAAATACTACCCTAGTATAATTACCGGGAAGCTGGCGGTTAGGAATCACTTACATTGTGTTGCTGTCTAACGGGTGGTTTATTGCGATTATTGTCTTTGCACGAAGTTTATTGCGATTATTGTCTTCGCACGAATAAATTATTGTTTAAACGTTTACTATGGACTTGTGTCATATTTCAAAACGGATGGAACAAGCGTAACACTATATCAACAGCTATTTGAAAGCTATAAGTAATCAAGTCATTAATACGGTATACCTCAAAGCAGAGGTACGTAACAATATCATGCGCATGTATGAGCCTTTTTCGAATCGCGGTCGCAGATTCCGAAACCTGAACGCTGACCTCAATTCAAGGTCAAGGTCACAGGGGTCAAAAAAGTTATGCGCATGGAAAGGTGTTGTATAGATACACATGCATACCAAATATGAAAGCAATATCTGAAGGGACACTGAAGTTATGTTCCTTTTTCGAATCTCAGTAACAGATTTCGAAACCTGAAAACTGGCCCCAAGTTGAAGGTCAATGTCACAGGGATAAAAAATGTATGCGCATGGAAAGGTGTTGTCCAGATACACATGCTTACCAAATATGAAAACAATATCTGAAGGGACACAGTAGCTATTAGCCTTTTTCGAATCGCGGTCGCAGATTTCGAAACCTGAAAACTGGAATCATGTTCAAGGTCAAGGTCATAGGGGTAAAAAAGTGTGTGCGCATGGATAGGTGTTGTCTAGATACACATGCATACCAAATATGAAAACAATATCTGAAGGTACACAGTAGCTATGAGCCTTTTTCGAATCGCGGTCGCAGATTTCGAAACCTGAAAACTCACCCCAAGTTCAAGGTCAAGGTCAAAGGGGTAAAATATTGTGTGCGCATGGATAGGTGTTGTCTTGATACACATGCATACCAAATATGAAAGCAATATCTGAAGGGACCCAGTAGTTATGAGCCTTTTTTGAATCGCGGTCGCGGAAAATCTCTGACCCGGCCACACCCCAACCTCCATTACTTTTTACCCAGGGGTCAGAGCAAAATTCCGTCGCTGTCACCGTCGCACAAATGCTCATAGCTACCACGTGTGTATGTTTCAAGGTTCTAGTGCTAATAGTGTAGGAGGAGCAGGGGGCCAGGACGGACGGACGAAAGACGGAGATAACCACAATATCCCCACTTTTTCTCCGAAAAGCGTGGGGATAACTACGGATCATCAATTTTCATTAAGTAATTTAAGATATTTGGAATGTATTGATTTCAGAAGCATCAAGCATATGTTATTTGAACACATAAAGAAAAAAGAAAAACACAAATTGAATGGCCAATAGACATACATGCATAAGTATGTGTAATGAAATACAACGGACAGATTTTACAGATTGTTATAGCCAGCAAACAAGTCAAGTATTTCATGACTTCATTTGATTTTTGGTTGTTGTTTTTTTTTCATTCACTTATTTGAAGTTTTTTGTTTTTCTCCAGCTAATTAATTTGTGTTATTCCAGAGTTAAGCAAAATCAAATTAGAAATGATATTATAAATAAAAATGATTGGTGTGGAATACAGTGAGTATAAAATGTATACAATTCAGGCTTTTCCCCAGGCGGCTTTAGCACAGCGGGCCCACGGTGCCTGGATTTTAAAATCCATATGACCGCGGCTCTTGATTTTCCGATCGCCGCGACGATTGAAACTTTGTACATGAACTTGCAAGCTCTGATTCGAATGTTGTCTGAATTCGGTAAACAACAAATCCAAGCACGCACGCGCTTATCAGCTGTGTGTGCATAAAGGGCTTAGATAAGACGCGATCGCGTGAACAATTAACGTGCCGTTTACGGGGTCAACTATAGTGTTTGTCTCCCAATAATTGTCGATAATGATCGATTATAACCGATGTACGTGGGTTTACACAATATAAAGGTATTATCAATATGTATGTTCGTTTAATTTTAAGTTGTAAAGGACTTTTTCATTGGTGTTTCAAAAATAAACAGCAAATGTTGTTTATTGCGGTAATGCGGAAGTTCTAATTACAATTATTTTGAGTCAAACATTTCATTTTATTGCTCCAGCCAACTTAAAATGTTTGCACACTATTTTCTCAACAACAACTAAAAATTAACAGCACAAACATCGAATGCCTTCACATCCAATAGTTTATTTGCAATTTACGGAAATACGAAATATCCTGCAACAAAGTCAAGTCAAGTCAAGTCAAGTCAAGTCAATTTCTAATGTCATAGTCAAAACTATAATTAGATTTATAAGATCTTGCACGAGTTGTTATATCATACCATATTTTATGAAACGAGTTTAGGAATTTCGATAGCAAGCGAGCCTTTGGCGAGCTTACTAACTAATTTCCTCGACGAGTTTAATAAAATATGGTATGATATGACAACGAGTGTCAGATCTTTTTTATCACATGCCTTAAGATGAGCAAATTAAATTAATATTTACCCAAACATAATCATTAATCCCGAATATTGTTTAGATTACGTGACGTTATTTGACGTTGCAACGTCATTTCAGCAAAATAACAGAATGCGATTGGTCAATCGAACGGAAATAAGCCAATGAAAACGCTTAAAAGTATTTTACACATGTGTAAGATAAAAATATTCGTATTGGTTATATTACATGGGACACAGGGTATGGCATATGATAAAAGGGAACATGGCTATGAAAAACTGGATTCCTACTTCAATGTTACTGATGTTTTTTAACATAAAGTCACTTTTCAAAAACATATTTATTTAGATTATGACTTTGTGAGTGTTATGCAATGCCTGAATATTTACAAATAAACATACACCAGACATGCACATATATGAGATATGAGAATACATGTTTAAATAGTCGAGAACAAGGCATAAGGTCGATTCACTGATATTTACGCAAGGCCATATCTGAGAGTTTGAAGCAATCTGGTTTGTTGATTTATCTTTATTAGCTCGCCCTCAATGAAGTATGAGCAAACATTAATGACAAACGTTCTTTCAGTTGTCTATACTTCGAGATAATTGTGTAGTTGTTTTCAATAATTGTAGCAACGTAATCGTAGGCCTACGAATAATTATGTATATAATACAAAAGCACTGTCAATTCATTTTACCAAACATAAAAATGTATACAGTTCACCATACAAACGAACGCACTGTAAATTCATTTTACCAAACATAAGTTCAACTTGCAAATGACAACAATAATTGCTTAAAGAGTTAAATGAATGATAAAACAATAAGCACAGTACAAATAAAAATGAGTTATTCAGAATATCAAACGTATTTATGATACAACGGGTGTCATGTTTGTAAAGGCTAGTCATTCAAAGTACTACTTGTGTTAAAAATATCCTTATAAAATGCAAAATAGATTTGTAAATAATGTTTCAACATATTAAACATTTATCTGTCAAATTTCATTTTATTATAATTATTTCTATGTTACTGAAACCAATATCGAGTAAACATAACAGCATGTATTTATAGATTATTGTTCGAAATGAGCTGCTATTGAATTTTAAAAGCTTAAACATTTTATTGGCATACAAGCTATATTCGCGTTTAATACACAATGTATGTATGTTTCTCCATTACATATCTTTGAACGATTAATATAAGTAAGTAAATTTGTACGTACCGGCTACTAAAAACACAATAGCTGTTACTTCCATATTGTGCGTTTGATATAATCCTCAAAAAGCCGTTATTCTTTAAACAGTTTCAGTGTTCCTTGGTAAATAATCACAGCACATAAGTAACACCGATAACCAAAATTTAAATTTTAAAATTACATTTCTAATGCAGCATTATTTTTGTAAACAACATAATAGCAGTTTTGCCAAAATGACTCGACGTCTAGTAATTAATTTCACTGTTATTTTCTTTTTAAACTTAATAATTATGAAACAGTTTTGTTTTTTCTTCAGTTACTAAAATGCGACAATAAACTTTTTTATTAATATTCATACACACATTTCAAATGTATTATCCATTAATCAGCCATTGATCGCTAATTTTTTAGATGAAGGCTTACTGTTTCCGTACTAATGTGCGTGAAACTAGCTTCCACTGGCCTAAACCGTTTGATCTCACAGAATGTGCTTGCCGATACTCCAAATCAACGAATCGAAAGCGAAGTCATGGCGGTCGAAGATGAGTAAATTGTATGTGCAATGCTTTATTCCATTTCATAGCGTAGGTCGTGCAAAATGTTGGTTCTCTCGATTTATATGATGGTGGAACTTTTACTTATAATAATTGACGATAAATGAAGTAAGTAAATGTACAGATACTATAAAAAGCTTACCTTACCTTTCATGTTTGTGGGGCATGCATATATATCTTGTATATTTATACATGAATTTAAAAAAAACGTTTGCATTATTCATTTTCTCAACATTACACAAAAACGTGGTTCAATTATATTCCGTACTGTACTAAACAACATAACCTTTGTGAAAAACATAGCATACATTACACGCAACAAGGTATAAAGAGACTGGAGACACCGCTTTCAATAAAACTATATTGTATCCTTGTCATTATGTTAAGCTTGATCTCATGTATTCACGTATACGGATTAAGATAAATATGGGACTGATTTATACATCTTATGTGTTCTTTACAAAGTAATTGAAAATAGGAAGCATTAAAACGTCAGTGTCAAATAATGCTTTTCATTAAACAACTTTAAAACCATGCTAATTATAAGTATTATAACATTAAATATAGAAATTTTTCGTTACACATCTTTACATTATGCGAAACCAAAATCAAAATACACAAATCTGTTTGAATGATTTGTTTCCATACACGAGTTTGTCTAGTGTACTACGGAAATATCACTTAAACATCGAATTCTATATAAAACACACACCACGAGGCGATATAAATATTGGTAACCGCTCTACTAAGGCTGATCCTTATGGTGTCCGCCTAGCGATCGGGAGGTCACGGGTTCGATTCCCACTGTGGGAGCGTTCTTTAGATCTTCCCAATAGACACCAAGTACTGGTTCTTGGCCCAGCAAACGGACTCGATAGCGTTTTAAAAAGCCACAGGCTTTCTATGAAATCGAACTAAAATAAATAGGTTTAAACTAAGGCGGATCCAAATAACCAGGCCTTTAAATTTTAAATAAGTTTTGTGTAAATACTAAATAGGTCTAGTATTGTATTTTAATGACCTACTTAACATCGCATTATGTTACACATCTTGTTGTCGGTCACCGTTGAGCAAGGGCCGGATCAAACTAACCAAACAGACAATCTTGAGTCGATCACCGAATTAATTTAAACAGAGATGAACGAGCCAGGTACCGACGAACAACACTCTTTGCGATAGAAGACACTGTCAGTTTATTTATAAATGATGACATTATTAATTTTCGGGAAGGGTATTGCCCAAAGAGATCAAGTTATATTAATATACAGTAAAATCGCGTCACGACAACAAATTTATAAAGAAAGTGTTTGGTTTTCTGCGGCAGGAGAAATAGCTCCACTTCTAAATAAGCAACAGTTTGATTTTTTAAATTTCTGTAATTTAAGTAAGGAATGTAAAAAAAACAAAACGAAAGCATTTGAGTTGTGCATATTTTAGGGATTATAATAATACAGAAATAATGATTGTAAAACTAAATAAGAATATATTAAGAACTTTGCATTGCTTTATGAATTGCGAGAAATATGACATTAGGAATGTCCACTTATTACAACGCTATTAAAATTTATAAAAATACAAACAATGTTTATTTATAATGGACCTTTAAAAACATTCCATGTAAATTACACTGAATTTTATAACTGTACTATATATTAATGAAATACACACGAAAAAATTAAATAACATGAAACAAATACTCTTATTATCAATTTAACCACTCATTAAGTTAAGTAAATAAGTAAAACATATTGTGTATATAGCCTTACATCTTAGTTCGTATTAGCTCATTCTACAATCGATTTTTATTGTATGTCTTTCATACACATTTCCATTGTTTTTGCAAGATTATCTTATTCAAATCGAATAACACGTGTTTGATATTCAACGCAGGTCGAACATAGCCTTATAGCACATACACATAAGGCATTAAGCGTATCAATCAAAGGTGACCCTTCACTTCACAAGAGGATTCCAGAGATTTAAAAGTATCACATTATATGCGATCGTGGGCTCATTTCACAATTATTGTTTTTACCGACTTGAGCCAATTTGACGTCATATTTTCTATTATTTGCGCCGCCGCTACAAATGCCAAATAATATCGCTATGTACATTCATAGCACACTTCTACGTGGTAAAATACATTATAAGTTACTAAATTAATTTAATGGCAGTCAATACCAATGCAAAATATTTCGACACATTGACAGGGTAATTTGCAGATGATTTTCTGATGACTTATTACAAACGATGAAGTTGTTCTTACCAGAAATTGCGGAAGTATTGAAGTCAACATTATACCGAAATACTCACGAACACACTAGACGACAGAAGCTTTCTAGCAAAAAGTTACATTTCATAGCATAAATCCTCAATATCAATCATTACAGATCGTGAATATATCACAAGTAACAGAAAATACCACCGTCTGGCTTTTTCTCTCAAAGAAATTGTGAAGTTTGATAATGTCCTCAGCAACATTTGACAGTTGACATAATAGAAAATAGAAAAAGTATTGATTGCTACTAATTAAAGACACTCGTCCTGAAATTTTAATTCATCACACACACGCACGAACGCATATATATATATGTATAGAGAGAGAGAGAGAGAGAGAGAGAGAGAGAGAGAGAAGAGAGAGGAGAGAGAGAGAGAGAGATATGATATATAATATATATATATATATATATATATATAGATATATATGATAGATAGATAGATAGATAGATAGATAGATAGATAGATAGATAGATAGATAGATAGAATAGATAGCATAGATAGATAGATAGATAGATAGATAGATAGATAGATAGGATAGATAGATAGATAGATAGATAGATAGATAGATAGATAGATAGATAGATAGATAGATAGATAGATAAGATAGATAGATCGATAGATAGATAGATAGATGATAGATAGATAGATAGATAGATAGAAGTGATAGATAGATAGCTAGATAGATAGATAGATAGATAGATAGATAGATAGATAAGATAGATAGATAGATAGATAGATAGATAGATAGATAGATAGATAGCTAGATAGATAGATAGATAGATAGATAGATAGATAGATAGATAGATAGATAGATAGATAGATAGATAGATAGATAGATAGATAGATAGACAGATAGATAAATAGATAGATAGATATAATAATAGATAGATAGATAGACAAATGATGCTTTTTTTTAAAGTTTTACTCTTCTGGAGTACTATTTTGTAAAACTGTTATTTATTCCATTAAAACAATATTTCCAATTGAAGAACAATGTGCAAGTTATTCAAAAGAACTGAAATCATAAAAGCTTGAATGTTCCCTAAGACATCTCTGTTATGTTTTATGATTAAATAATTTTGCATGAAACTTCAGCAAAATTGGGTTACACTCATCTAACAATTTGTCGAAAAAAATTTGAAATAAGCAGTTTACTTTGATTCGTGCCAAGTTGTTTTGTAAATTTCACATTCAATACTTTTTCCATTAATTAAAACTGAATTTCATTCAGTTTGTAATGTTATTTCAGAAAAACTATGGTAACAGGGGTCTCTACGTTTTAACGATGTTGGCTGTAATGGCTATTGCTGAACAATTAGGGTTGGAATTAGTATATTGTGGCATTATATTGCGCAGTATCCCTTGATGCCATATTATTATTTAATAATATTATCTTATGAAGTATACAAAATATGTTCTTGATTTGTACCAATATCTTTTCTTGTAAGTATTTATGACATTTCAATTTCTTTATGTTATCGCTATTTTGTATTTTATTTGTATAAAACATATTTATATAACGCAAAGGACATTATAATATTGTGTGCTATTTCCATTTAAAATGTTCCTGTATATAATACAGCCGTGCTACGAATAGACAAAAATATTACTTATAATATATATTAGAAGGTATGGTGTATACAATTAATAAGTGCGAAAAAAAGGATAGATCGAATTCACATACCTCGCACATAGGTTATTCGTGTTTATAATACCATGAAGATCCTATATATAATTTATTACAGCAAAAACTAAATTATTTCAATTTCATCAACTTTCATGTGAGCTTATTTTTTGGAATCAGATAATAATTGCACAAATTAGTTTATCACATTTTAAGAGAATTTGTTCTAATAAGTAACAATGATATTGGAGACAAATATATGAACAAAACAGACCTTACATACTCCTTGTATTTATATTTTCCGTCGAAAATTGTTGTATAATAAAATTTTATATCAACGAAACAATAAAATTAATATCGTGCTTAAATAGTGATCTATTTCATATTTGCTAAATCAACGAAATGTAACATTGATTTTTTTGTCTCAGCAATATTGAAGTATCATATTATATAAGTATATAAATATCAAATTGCAATCCACGACATTGCGTGTCCACATGAAAGATATGTTCACATACGTATTCACTTGTTTGTTTATTGTTATTATCAAAGCATATACATCTGAAGTATGTTCTCTTTGGTCAATTACAGTTTTCGGACGCATATATAGCGGTGTAATAAGTTGACCTAAATGGGTTACGGTCTGCCCTGTGCTATCTGACAATGAAGGCGTAAGTCATTAACTAGTAAATGTCTGTTCAGTGCAAAACGTGTTTGTCCAGTATTCTTAATGAGTGAAGTTATCGTTGTAAGGTTTAGCCATATTAAATATTTGAACAAGTTAACTGCATCAGAATAATCAATCTCCAGAACATTATCAGGAGAGAAATTCTTGTTTACATCCAGAAGTTTTTCTATTTTAAGACAAGTGACCTATTATACATAAGTTTCATGACAAAAAAACAGAAACAGCATTAAAGACATACGAGCTTATGTATACGGCCTAAACTTGTCAAAGCAAAGCATTTAGGTTTAAACCTGTTTAACGGTTCCTAAACATCTAGCAATTATCACTTAACTGGAAACGTACACACAGGCAGCACGCATTAATCAAAATATGCAAAAACAGAGTTCAATTATGTGGTAACCGCTTTGGTACGCTCAACGTAAACAATTCATAGGATGAGTTTACCGGTTTCAAGGCGCACATTCAACCAGTGCATGTTTTTATTTCTAGATATATGGGGTAATGTGATCACATAGTCCACAGCCAATAAGCCTAATATGTTCATAAACTGATCCAATTGTAGACAAAATGTCACCATACGAACAGGAGTGGCGTTTGTCAGGGCCTAATTTTCCCCTAGAGAATGGTTGAAGATCACTAAGCAATTTCCGCGAAGTAAGTTTCTCAAACTTCTATTGAACCCAGTCAATAATTCTGTACGCGACATAATCATGTGTCTGCGGAGTTTCAAATACTGATTTGAAACGGTCTTTGGCAAATTAGCTCTTTTGATGCACCTATTTGATTTCAATGTCTAGTATTAATTTGGATCTCCCTGACCCGAATTGATTTGAACACTGTTTCAAAGTATAGACACGTATAAGTATGAATTGTTTTGGTCATTGTTTGATACCGACATGATTATGATTTAATTCCATTGCATGGAAGTTATTGACATCAAATAATAAAGTTTCATTATATTGATGTTATGCTATATAAATATGCATGTGGTCTGTATAAATTGTGTTTCAAGTCAACTATAACAAACTATATCATTTTATGTCGGCATTATACGCCTGGTCATGTAATATTTCAAAACTGAATACTTTCAGTTAAATGTTCAACAGTGATGATTCGGCATTACACAATAATTGTTATTAATTTTTTTTTAAATTGCAATAATATAATTATTGGACAGATATAAGCCCACATAGGAATACTTTGCTTAATTATATAACATACATTTGTTTATAACAAAATGAAACTCTCCCTACTGCGACACACACGTTTTATTAGTTGTCGGGGAATTATACACACTATGTTATTAATGAACGTATTTTTTTTCTAATCGTTTAAAAGCATTACAAACGGCTTTTATCTAACAGATTTTTAATTTCGATTATGTATGAGTAAACCGGTTCATTGAAAGCCTAACCTCACACGTGGCCCAGAGCTAACCGCACAACACTGCGGATCTTACGGACGAATCCGGAGATAGCCGATGTATCACGATTGACAACACAAGTGTCAATAGACATTTTAAGCCTCGTTTTTCTAAAAAAAATGCAATGAAAGAGAATAATAATACGTTTCGATTACACTTATATTACTAAAGGGTTAAGAAACATCCGGTCAACAAAACTACACATTTAGACGTCAAAAGTATAAGGCTCAATGGATGAAAACTAAATTTTGAAAATAATAATTTAGCCGCGTCGGGCGTAGACATATATCTGAACAGTAAGTATAGCTCCAGAAATGCCTCTGCATTTATATACTCTAACGAGGAGTCATAATGTCCACTTAAGAAACAACGAGACTTTAAAGCGGACAGTGTTGCTCCTGACCATACTGCGTGGATGCCAAGGCAGTTATGGAGCTAGCAGCAAGTGGCATGTTATCCATTTTCGCATTACGCGGCTCATACATACCTTGCTTAGCCTACTGTTTATTTCTGCTTTATTTAAAATTGCATTTCACGACCATATATTAACTATTTAATATATATATATATATATATATATATATATATATATATATATATATATATATATATATATATATATATATAAAGAAATATCGTCGAACCCATCCTTTACAGTTTTTAAGATTCTTTAAAACGTGCTTGACACAGTTTCTCAGGCTGACATCTTCTAACGTGACGGTTGTAGAGTTTGGAGACGACGGTTATATATAAATAAATGAAACGACGCTCTTATCATCTGCGTTATTGTTTTTGTACTTTTTTAAAAATGCATAAAGGTTATCTGCTTTATATAAACGTTTTTCAAACAATAACGAGTTGTCCTGCTTGTATGAGTGTTATTATTATTATTTGAGTGATACTAAATGATAAATAGCAATTTGAAGCGTAAAAAGAAGAATCATTGTATTAAAAAATCCTATATAATCAGAATTGGTTTGTTGTTATATTTATATGATAAGACACAGTCCTCTCATATATACTTATTTTACAACGGGACTTACCAATCGTTAAATAACACTAATTTTTGTGAATGTAGATGTTTATGCCTCTCAATGCATATATCTAGTTCAAGACATTTCACTTTTGTCATAACCATTCGATCGTTTTTTAAAGTCATGAATGGTTGATAATACTTGTTTCTTTAACATTATGCCTAGCACACACAAAAACGTTTAAGTTTCTATGTACAGAACGAATCAAAAGATACATATCATTGTTTTAATAAAATACAACTATCCAGATAAAGTGGCATACTACAAGACATTCTGAACCAATATGGCAGCAATTTGCATGCGTGCATACATATGAGTCGTGTTCTGAGAAAATTTGGGATAATGCATGTGCGTAAAGTGTCGTCCCAGATTAGCTTGTGCAGTCCACACAGGCTAACCAGGGACGACACTTTCCGCCTAAACTTGATTTTCGGTAAGGAGGGACTCCCTTGAAACTAAAAATACCATAAAAGTGGAAAGTGTCGTCCCTGATTAGCCTGTGCGGACTGCACAGACTTATCTGGGACGACACTTTACGTACATGCATTAAGCCCAGTTTTCTTAGAACATGACTCATATTTATCAACACGGTGCAAATATTTAACCAACGCAGTAACACAGCTTGTCATGCAAATATTACGGATAATACCATAAGTCCAGATAAAGACAGGGCAATTGACAGCGGACTTATGAAGAAAAAAATTACAATGGATGTGAAAAATTCCTGGAGTAAAAAAAATGCAGGGATGACATGGAAAATATCTCTTAACAAAATCTTTTGAAAACATAAGAAACGTATTTTTAACTCGATGATTGGACGCAATAATGTTTAACATAATCGCATCTGTCTGATGCAAATTTAAATTTCAATTAAAGGTTATTGTTTTATGTCAATTATGGAAATGAACACATTGCTGATATATTCGCTAACATAATTGTACATTTCTAAATTAAAGGTATCATTCAGAAACAGAATGGGAATTAATACATTATTTAAAAAGTGTAATTAACGCAAAATAACCAGTTTGTTTGTTCCTTGCCGAAATATTAGTATAAACAGTAATTGCACTTCTTCTGACGACCGTATTCTTGTAAAAGACATTCATAACGTTTCAACTGAATTTGAATTAATTTCATCACAAAAATGCAGTTTAATCTCTCTAGTACGGTATTCACTATAATGGGTCCGTACGAAACAAAAAGTAAAACTTTTTTACAATGCGAAATTTCCATTTTGTTAAAATGATATAACATTTAAAGGCGATGCTGCCAGTTTAAATAATGTATAATGTTATGTTTAGACAAAGTTTTATTTTTATAACAGAAGTTGATACAAACGATGATATCTCTCCTGAAAGAGTTTTTTTGTCTCATGGTTTGGTGTATTTATAAATATAAGCATTTTTTAGCACTTTTCGAGTAGAGGATTTGTAATAAATGGGCACTGATTAATACTATTCAAAACGTTACGACGATTACACATTTTGCAAATTTATAATCAATATGGAGCAGATTTTCAAACGGAAGATAAACACATAATTGAGCATTTCAATCTGCAGAGACTTGCGATTGAAATCTGTTAAAACCGCTTTTCATCGACCGTTTTAATTCGGTGAGTAGAGCTTGACTCATTCTTTTATTGTCAACGACGTATTGTATATCTTACCTAGCCTTTAAATGGCAATTTGTCATTTGCCTTAAAGAAAAGACTTTCGAAACAGAATTTCTATCCTGATATGTTCTATAGTTTCACTTTCATTTGAATTTTTATGAAAATAATCAAGCTTAATAACCAGTTAATGTCCCGTGTTTTTTGATGGACTGTTCTAATTTTTAATGCAACATAAAAGCCTTACAAAATGAAATGATATTCTTTGTAAACTATAAGAATACACTAATTTGCACATGTTTCTTTACTGTTATCAAATAGTACATCTTCCATTATATCACCATGCGAACAGTTGGAATATATTTTCAACGTGAAAACAGGCTCTTGAAGAAGAATATAACTCATTAAGAAATTTCCTCGCATTGACTTTCCAGACTGTCAGAGCGCCCAGTCAATAATCCTTGACACGACTTAATTTTATTTCATCGACTGTCTGCCAAAATTTCAGATACTTTTCTTTAATTTGAACCGGTCTTATGCAAGATATTTCTATTAAAGTCGAATATTGCAGCTCAGATCAAATAAGTAAAGTTGTAAATTAACAAGATCTCTGCAGTTGTCTGACTTAAAACACAAATAACTTACAACAAATGCAACAACTATGCATATACATTGACTTAAGACAAAATGCGGACGTTTTTTGTAATGTTTTTGAATATTGCATTCGATCTTGATTATCCGAATCAATGTGACTGTTGCTTTCTCCAGATTGCATGTACGCGCGAAATTTTTTAATTTTTTTTTTTTTTGGGGGGGGGGGTGTGCATTTAGTCTCACTAAGTCAGTTTGTTTGTGATCGAAAAAAGTCATAAGCATAGCATTTAGTTGCAGTTAGGTCACATAAATATGCATATGATGTTTATCTATATCAAGTGCTGACTAATTGACTATAACGATCTTTAAATGGAAATTTTGATATTATTTGTATTTTTTTAATTTCCATCACAATGCATTACTGATTTAAAGGCCATATGCAAATGGTGTGATGGAAGTGCGGCATGATATCGTTATGTGCATTTAGTTGTTATTAATCTGTTGGAGAAGGCGTTATGACTATGGTGTCCGCTTCAAGACTGAGAGGTAAAAGGTTCTTCTCCACTGTGGGAGCGTTATTTATATCACCCCCAAATACACCAAGTACTATTTTTGGCCTAGGAAACGGATTCGAGAGCGTTTAAAATAAGAAGTTAGTAATTTTAATTTCATCGATCTAAGATAAATAGGATTGAACTCTTCTTTATTTATATATGAATATGAATGTTTAACGAAACAAAACGTGCCCTATTACACTCGAAAACAATGTAGCCGAGTAAAACGCATGCATGATATCAAATCTCATCGCCATTCGAGTAAGTTATAAGTATTTCTTTACCTTGTGTATTGGTTTAATATGGAATAAGTTTCTAAGTTCGACAAAAATATTGCTCACTATTGTCTAAAACGTCTTCAACAATTATTGTTTAAACCGGCTTTTGTATAAGCATATATTATGTTAGTTTATTAAAAAACACATAACTGATTTAATGGAACGATTGTACCCAAAATGCCTTCAATTTGTAGACAGATACGGCATTGCGAACTCGGAGAAACATGATTGTTTTACCACGAATTACTTTATTGTACAAACAAAAATTGGCTAACGAAATTCAATGAGTCCTCAAAGAGTTGTTCCATGCAGGTAAATGTGCATGTTTATTCATCGCACATTTACGTGACACGTTCTCTAAAATATTTGGAAATGTTTGTTTTTTCTGTAGTCGAAATATCATTTAGACACAAAATCGGTTTTGACATTATTTACGTTCACGCAAAACAATACAGAGTGACTCAAATAAAACATTAACATGGTATAAAGGGCAGAATTCCTATATTCATAATACAGAACCTCATTCCTTCGTAAGACACATGCGATTGAAACTCTGTATCCTCGGATATATAACACAATATATAACACTGACATAAAATTATATTGTTCATACATAACGTTTGGTACGTAGCAAAATTATATGAATTATCATTTGGATGAATGTGCCATTAACGCAAAGTTATATCGATTGTAACGATGTAATTTGTGGAAACAAAATCTCTTCATTACATATTAACCTTTGAAGGATCTTTAATGTGACCATAGCGTGATTCGAACAGGAGTTAAACGACTACAACATAATGTCATTGACCATTGAACAAGTACCATGCATTTAACTTATGTTATCAATCTCCGTATCAGCAAGAATCGTAACAACAACAACAGAAACACTACAAAGTATTAAACTGCGTTGAATTTACATCATTTATACGTGTATCTTTTGAAAAGGACGAATAATCATAAACGAACAATATTATTTTATTGTTCAATCTGTTGCAAAAAGTTTGAAGAATGGTCGATCCCCCGGTCCGTGCATACGCTTCTGATAACTAAGAAGCCATGGCAGCTTTATAACAGTTATCTCCATTAAAAATACATATCACAGGTTGTATCGTATAAAAAGTCACGTGAATCAAACAAAATGTTTCACAATCAGGCCGAGGGTTCGAAAACAACAGATCTCGTCAATGCAGCCAGCAAAACCGCTTCGTTCTCTGTGGCATACAAACATATTGGTATTATTTAATCATTGCATACTAGTTTATTTACGAATAACGAGTTCTCGTGCTAAAGGAATATCTTCTCTTAAAATAATTTATAACTCAATAACATGTTTCCCACATCAAACAAACTCCATATCATGTTCAGAACAGTTTCACGAGTTCCAGGGAAGAAATTGGCTTTCATGCGGTTAACAGAAGCTACTTATTCACTTGCCGTGTGATTAGTCATTATATCCGTGTATGTCTCATTAGTTTAATTAATAAGTTATTACCTTCCGGATAGTATTATGATGTATATAAGTATATTTCTATGTTTTTAAGATTTACTTCCAAGTGTGTCGGGTATTTATTTAGATTATCGTAAATTTACATGAATGCAACGGCAATCGCAAATCTATAATAAATAAAAGTGAGGTTATGATATGTTATTATTCTCGAATTAGCATAACAAAAGTCAACAGGCATATATACAGGATGTTGAGTTACGGGAGACGGAATATTATAACATTATCAATGTTTATAAAACAGACCAACGTGCACATTTGTTGTAATAATATGAAATTGACACATACACAGACAATAGCAAAGTCATAGTACGTGTGTGTGAAATAAATGTTCTTTTCTTTTATCTGAATCACACAAAATGCATGACAGTTGCCCTTTTTTCTTAAGCATATTGTTTTTGCTTTGTTCAGGCGATATCTTGCTATCACTTTTTGGTAATTATTTCAACACATGGAATCATGATTATTAACGAAAAGAAGCAATTAAGCGAATTTTATGTACTACCAGTTTTCATTAAAAGAAGTAAAGTAACTGAAAAAGTCTAACCCTGGCAAATTATGTGCCGCGTATGTCCCCTTAAAAATCCGCATTTCGTCAATGCAAGACACGCCTTACATGTGACCCTACTTCAGCAATTTAGTCTAACAAAAATATCCTCAATGTAATGTAATGTAAACACATATTACACTTATAACATTTTTTGCAAACGAGTGGAACATATTTTCATTTTCACAAAACATGTTAATGGGCATATGTATTCGTATAAACATCCGCCTTTCTTGTATTTAAGATAAGTAACTAACTGCATATACACTACTGGACTACAACACCAAACATAACGAATTGAAACGGTCGATGTCTCAATAAAACTAAACTAACTTAACTGTTAAAATCAGGTAGTGTTCACAAGGTTTTGCAGTAGACGTATAAGGAAAACCTCTCTAATACCTGCTGACCCTTTTTTTTAGTCGTTGTGTAGCTTATATATCATAACAAAATAATGTTTTCATATTCCTGGTAAGTTTCAGAATGCACGAGTGAAACGTGCGACTACCATAGTTTTCAAACGAAAACCACTTCATGTAGCTAATACAGTTAAACTTCAGGCATGCATGCTTACGTAACGTGAATAAAGGAACAATAAAATGACATGAACAGTTTATAAAGCGGAATATGTTCACTGGCAATCTGAACAGTAACGTTTAGAAGTGGTAGTTAGATTGCTGTGCAAGTTGAAGACTTTTAAAACTAAAACATACTCCAATAATCGTTCATTCATTTCCTAATGTGTACGTTCAATCGAAAGCAATCGTTCAGACGTATGGCGATGCTTGGATAACGGATGGCACTTCAATAATAGAGAAAAACAAAAATAACGTGCGAAAGATAAGTTCCACGTTTTTTTTTTAAACGTAGATCCTTAATATTAGTTTTTAAGCCAAGATGGATGGTGGGGTTAATAAATTGTATATGTTTTTGTATTTTTAAGAATAATTTCAATGTAGAATAGTAGATTTTGTCAAACAATAGACAATTCCATCGGAAAACAGCACAAACTGAATAATCAGGACACATACAATATAAAAATACTAAGAAATATTGCAATCAAGTGTTTGCTTGTCCAGCATTTAGAGTAATCAAAATGCTTCAAAAACTAAAATTTTGAAATTATTCAATGGAATATAAACGAGCCTGTTGTTATAGGTGATATTCATGATTGTGTAGACACTTTGATTTCCCGATAAAGGACATTTTGGGTAACGGAGACTTTGAACGAATTGGGCACTTTGATGTCCGAGTTTTATTGTCTACTTGAAATGCATCTACGTATATGATGGCTAGTCTTACCAAACATTTGAAAGTAAGAAATCAGTGTTCATAGTCAAACGCGACATATTGCAAATACGTGCCTAATTAAATTACAAACACATATATAACCAATTATACTATAAATTGCATAATTTTATTTTTTTATAAGATCTTATTGCCTTTATCTGAAGAAATATATTTCATTTTACGACAAAAAAAATGTCCACATAAGGAATTTATTTTTAGTTGAAATTTGAGATGTAGAGAGATGAAAATATAATGGAACATGTGGATCAACACGATCGTGTTTAATTTTCGTTTTAGCAGGGCTCTATTTAACGTGAGAGAAGGGGGTCTTTAAGAGGCAAAAACATATTTGTTTTCATCAAATCCTATGTCGTTGCTTTTCATTAGAATTGCATCATCAACGCGATTCTAATGCGTAGCTACAGCATTAAAAGGAAAAAGCGAGTCGAAACTTGAGAGGTAGAGAGATGACAATCCAACGGATCATGTGGATCAACGCGATCGTGTTTTATTTTTGTTTTAGAAGGGCTCTATATAACGTGAGATAAGGGGGTCTTTAAGAGGCGAATACAAAGTTGTTCTTCAAAAAATGCTAAGTCGTTGTTGTTCATTATAATCGCATCATCAATCTTCGCGCAAAGGGATTATTTCCCTTAACACAATCATAACGTTTGCTCGAAGTGCGACTTACCTGACAATTTATAACATTATTTGCTGAATAAATAGAAAAACGGGTAAGAAATTTGAATTAAATAAAAACACTGATTCTGGGGAAAGGAATGCGTACATGAAATGTTTACATGTCAAATTATGGAAACATATTCCTTCTTCTTTCAAATGTAATGTTGTTTTGTCGTTTCATAGGCTCTGAACCCATGAAAAAAAATACTCTACCGAACAAGTGCCTGACTTAAAATTATAGAGAACTAATTCTTCAGAGCGAAACTGCATTGCTTTTCTATTGCCTGCTTACTATAACAGTTTTCCACAGCGAATTCCACAACATTTCTGATACACTAACAAGTGTGTGTTATATCTTGTAAAATGTGTCGAGTAATCGAGAATGGAAGTGCGATTGTCATTAAGATGATCGGTAAAAGAAGTGTCCATAAAAATGTGGCATCAGACTCTTTAAACATTTGAATTTCTTCAAATACGTTAGTTTACCAAAAGTTAACACGGTGTAACATTAATGGGCATGTGATATTTTATTTTCAATAATAATCGCGTTCTGTTTTATTTCGAAATATTTATATTTTGTTAAAATGTGTACTGATCATCCAATTGATGCTGTTTATCGATGGATTTTTATCGTGTTTTATATATAATCTTCCAGGAATGTATTTCTTCGCAATACGAAGTGCTATACCATTAATCAGCCAAACAATGTTCCGTGTATGAACACCAAATGAACAGAACATAAATGCAAAAACGCTGAAGAATACACCTCTCGCGCGTGGCATTTGTTGTTCTCTGTTATCGAAGTGCCATCTGTTATCAAAGTATCGCAATAACCAGCGTGATATTTTGTTACAATCCAACCGTTGAATAGTTTAATGGTACTAAAAGTAAACAGTATTATTCTGAAAGTTTCTCGTAGAATTGAACAATTCAAACTATTATTATTATTATTATTAATTTTATTATTATTATTATTATTATTATTATTATTATTATTATGATTATGATTATTATTATTAGTAGTAGTAGTAGTATTAGTAGTAGTAGTAGTATTAGTATTATTAGTATTATTAGTAGTATTATTGTAATTATTATAATTATTATTATTATTATTATTATTATTATTATTATTATTATTATTATTATTATTATTATTATTATTATTATATAATAATAATTATTATATTATTATTATTATTATTATTATTATTATTATTATTATTATTATTATTATTATTATTATTATCATCATCATCATGATCATCATTTCAATAACAAGGATGCGATTGAAGTTATAATTCGTTTGCATTTGCATGAAGTGTTGCAAGACCTATTATGTGTGTCTTAATTTAATGTTGTCACAAATGTTACCATGGTGACAACTGACGTTACATCTACAAAGGGAATGTTGTTCAGCCCCTGCATTAATATTAACGTTAAAATGTTGTTTATTAACATTCAGTATCCAAGACCGATCCTATTATACGTAAATATATGTCTGCATTATGGTATAATGCAAAACTTGTCGGTAGAGTCTTTTCGATGGATGAAGTTGTAGTCTTCAGGTTAACCATATTTAATAATTAAACTGATATAATGTATCACAAAAGCGAAACTCAAGAGACATTATCAAAAGAGGATTTTTTGTTTACATTAGTTATTTCTTCTTGTTAAAGACCAGTGACCAATTGCCAATTAGAAACAAGACAAATCATACAAAATAACATTTTTTAAAGGCATTCATGATTAAAGCTTAAGTTTACGGCTTAGAACTGTCATACCAAAAATCAAGCAATTACGGCTTAACTGGAGAGGTACACACAGAATTAATGCAGTATACAAAATATTCAAGAAGGAAATACAGCTAAGAATACTACAGTTTAACGTTGAATGTAAAAACACACAGGCAGATTGTACCGCTTTTAAGTCGCACGTTCAACCATGATATGTTTATTCATAACTATATGGGGTAATGCAATTACATATTAAACACCCCAGGGGCGTACCTAGGCACACGGCAGTACGCCCGTATAATTCAGTTTCAAATTAAAAAAAGAAAAGTATTAAAATTCGAAAACTGTAATAAAAAGTGAGGGCTAAGGGGGGTTAGGGGTATAATTATGTAACATGCAAACAAGACGTCCAGTTTAAGAAAATAACAGTGGGTACAAAACACAACACAGTCTTAACTCCAAACATTCGAAGTAAAGTATTTTTTAAATGATGATGGGTAGTAATGACTGTGTAGACTTTACTCGTTCAACGACTGTGCTATCGCCCTTCTTTTTTTTTTGGGAACCAATATTCGGACACGGGTACCAGATTATGTTTTCATGGCGCAAATTTTCAAATTTTCGGCGAACGCTCCGTTTAATCATGATGTTTTTAGAGATAGCGTCAGCGAAACATGTTCATTAGATGAAACTCAGAAGCTAGCTCTTTTGACAGATTAGTGGGAAAATGTTCACAGCTTTACATTTCCTTTAAGGTAAGTCGATTTATAGATCAACGAGTGAAATAAAAGTTTAGTATGCTCGCTCCAGACTCAGCGAGCATGTTGTTGTTTCATTTAAAGAGTGTGTCTTTTACAGTTAAAGTGAAAACAAATTAAATTTTCTGTGTACCAAATACCCCTAAATAAATCAGTTTTAGCAGAAAATAATGACCGGCTTAGTTTTGGCGCCACGTCGCACCAGGTTTGACGACTCGTCTAAACAAATACACACGAAGTGGGGGTGGCACTACATTTTTACAGAGTTGCAACCATTACACTGACATGAGAAAGGTTTCAAATGGAAAGCATGCTAAATCCAATACTTTTTTTGAGGAAGATATTGAGGAATAACATAGGCAAATGCCGCTGAAAGATAACAAAAAACGCTCCATCTGTAATGAAATCCAAAATGTTCTGGGGGAGGAAGCAAGAGTCAAACATTTCCTTACATTTACATACCCATTCCCTCGCAGTCATAGGCTTCTTGATTGAAAGCCTTGACACACAAACTGATTAGATTAGTGTCAAAAGTACATTTGCAGTTGGCAATGTTTTATTAAAATATTTATTTTTCAAGCTAAATTTCGAGGATGAACATTGCCGAAATGTGCCTAAAATGCAACATCTAACTACACCTTTTGCAAATAAATTTCTAAAATGTTCTAGGGGAGGACCCCATACTCCCGCCAGCAATAAAGTAAAACATCCTCGCACACATAGGCAACTACGGATCCATTCTCCCTCGCAATATGGTTTCTTGATTTTAAAAAATTGACACTTAAACTTAGCAAATAAATTATGGTCGAAAGTATATTTATTGTTGACAATGTTATATAAAATATTTCCTTTTATCGGTCATTTTCAAGCAAGAAATGGATGAAATAAATTGCCAAAACGTGGCTGAAAGATAACACCAAAACGCACCATCTGCAACGAATTTTCCAAAATTTTCTTGGGGGAGACCCCCCCCCCCCCCCAAACCTCCCCAAAAGGAGGGGGAGACCTTCTCCAGCACCTACCCTCCACTCGCAGCTTCGCTGCTCGATCGTGCGTATAGCTGAAATTGCCTCGGGAACGCCCCTGCACACAATAAGCCTAAAATTGTGATAAACCTTAATAAAATCGTAGATAAAACGTCACAATAAGAACTGAAAAAAATCCGTTTGACAGGGTCTTATTGTCCCCTGGAGATTGGTTGAAGATCATACAGCTATTTGACAGGGTCTTATTGTCCCCTGGAGATTGGTTGAAGATCATACAGCTATTTGACAGGGTCTTATTGTCCCCTGGAGATTGGTTGAAGATCATACAGCTATTTGACAGGGTCTTATTGTCCCCTGGAGATTGGTTGAAGATCATACAGCTATTTGACAGGGTCTTATTGTCCCCTGGAGATTGGTTGAAGATCATACAGCTATTTGACAGGGTCTTATTGTCTCCTGGAGATTGGTTGAAGATCATACAGCTATTTGACAGGGTCTTATTGTCCCCTGGAGATTGGTTGAAGATCATACAGCTATTTGACAGGGTCTTATTGTCCCCTGGAGATTGGTTGAAGATCATACAGCTATTTGACAGGGTCTTATTGTCCCCTGGAGATTGGTTGAAGATCATACAGCTATTTGACAGGGTCTTATTGTCCCCTGGAGATTGGTTGAAGATCATACAGCTATTTGACAGGGTCTTATTGTCCCCTGGAGATTGGTTGAAGATCATACAGCTATTTGACAGGGTCTTATTGTCCCCTGGAGATTGGTTGAAGATCATACAGCTATTTCCGCGCAATAAGTTGCTCATACTTCTATTGAGCACAGCCAATGATCCAACGGTTGTTTGTTTGTGCGACTTAATCCTGTGTCATAGACTAATTGACAATTCCAAATACATGTCTGATTGTAAAGTGTCTTTGGTAAATAAGCTATATCGCAGTGACATATTGCAAGTCAAATCAAATAAGAATAGTCGAAAACAGTAGCCGTTAATTTAACCAACTTGACCGCAATTCCCATTTTATCTTAAGCTACGTGTGAGTCTGTTTTATGCTTCAATAAGATTTTTTTAAAGTAATAATTCGTATTAAATGACGGGTATTAATATGGCTCTTGCTGACTCAAATCAATTTAAACACTTCTGCAAAAGAATATACACATTTTATTGTGAATTGTTTTGTGCATTTTAAACTAACATTAGGAATAAATTCCATTGCATGGTGGTTTTTGACATCAAATGACAAATTTGATCTATTCCTCTATGAATATGCATGTTTTCTGTATAAAATGTATTTCAAATAAACTTTAACGAATCATATCATTTTATATCGGCATCGTATGCCTGTTGTTGCCATATTTTAAAGCTTTATTCTTACGAATTAAATATTCAACAGTGATGTCACGGGTTATTAAAGAATAGCAATTCAATAAATCGCAATAATTAACGAACTTGACACATTTAAACCCGCATAGGATGACTTTTCTAAATTATCTAAAATGAATGTTTAATTACGTCAAATAAATTCGATATGTGCCATATAACTCCAAAAAAAATATCAGATAAGTTAAACGGAATATTTTATTATTTCAATTCAGAAACAATAATATCGCATACTTTCAATGTCTGAATGAGCGGTACTTTTTATTGGGCAAAATCATTTGAAGGGACATATAAACTAATGTTCGTATTGTTTAATTAAACCATAAAACATATTAACGTAGACGACGGTTGTATTCAACTGCACTGAGTTGCGTCGTTGTTGACTAGGCATAAAAGTTGTTTGCTTGTAATACATGAATTTGAGTTGCGTCGTTGTTGACTAGGCATACAAGTTGTTTGCTTGTAATACATGAATTCGAGTTGCGTCGTTGTTGACTAGGCATAAAAGTTGTTTGCTTGTAATACATGAATTTGAGTTGCGTCTTTGTTGACTAGGCATAAAAGTTGTTTGCTTGTAATACATGAATTTGAGTTGCGTCGTTGTTGACTAGGCATACAAGTTGTTTGCTTGTAATACATGAATTTGAGTTGCGTCGTTGTTGACTAGGCATACAAGTTGTTTGCTTGTAATACATGAATTTGGTGTCGTAATGAGTTTTTTTTTAACTTTTGTGAATGACATTATTAATTTTTACTAAAATGATAGCGATTGAAGCGTAAACAGAAGAATTATTTTATTAAAAACTTGTATATTATGATAGTATGGTTTGTGTTTTTTAATATTAGTTTTAAGAAATATTCCTCTTATATAAACTCGAATGTAAAAAATATTAAATAACTCTTATTCATGTGATTGCAGAAGATTTTTACCGGTGTTTCAATATAAACATCTATTCCCAGAAATTACTTGTGTGTACATCTAATCAAAACATCCGACAAATGTTAAGAGACATTTACTGACGGGTAATAATCATTCTGCATCATAATACCGCATGCAAAACTATTGATTGTCGATGCATTATCATATCAAACAGACTTTTATTTAATTAGCTTATTTTGTAGACAACTAATTTTGAGTCAGAAGTCGTTATTTTTATTTACTTTTTATGTACAGTATACATTCACCAATTTACAAATACTTTTCCGGAGATCGTTCACATACGTTATTAATCAAAATAGTAAGCATGCGTCAAACTATAATTATTGTTCATAAGTGTATAACTGAACATAAAAACAACACAGTAACAGTCATTTGCAACCAAACTCAAAAAGTGTATATTGCCTCAAATGTTACCTGTCATGGCCATACTTTGTTGAATATACGTTATATTTTTATGACGACGTATTTGTAAACTGTTGTTACGATGCCGTGAACAAATGTTACTATTATAATCCTTTACGACAATGCACAACATTTCATGACAGAAAGGCTTCATAATCATAAAGTGCGTTTTTTTACATAACATGATGTCATAATTATTGATACCGTATAAAAATTAATAAATATTAAACCACTGTATACGGCAAACATGTACTTGTAAGTCGCTTCTCGGCTATGACAGAGGTTTTAAAATGTTAAAGTTGTATGATTTATATTTAGTAGCACAATCAAACAATTTAACTGTACGGTGAGACTTTGACACTCTTGTATTTCGATCATTATGACATAGTCGCATAATGTTAACCAGAAACTATTATGCAATCGTCCGAGTAGACTTTAAAGAAATTAAACAACTTACAAAAGTATTTCAACAGAAAACGCCATGAATGTAATGTACACAAAGTAAACCATCAGCTACACTGTTGGCGAAAGATAACACATTAGTGGTATCTCCATTCGAGACAGGTTGACTGACGCCATCGATTTAACGCATTACAAAATACGATTCAAAGCGCTTGCAGCATTTGCATTTGCAGATGGAGGAACGAAAGATAAGGTATTATGCTCCCCTAAATTATTTTTTTTGGGGGGTGGGGGGGGGGGAACATATAGTCGCCGCTTCGTCTGTCCGTCCGTGTATCCGTCCGTGCACTTTTTGTCCGGTCTATTTCTCAGCAACAAATGACCGGAATTCAAAGAAACTTTATGGGAAGCTTCAATACCAAGAGGAAATGTGCATATTATCAGCGGGTTCTGGTCGGATGATTTTTCACAGAGTAATGGCCCTTTAAAAAATATATATAAAAAAATTCCTGTCCCCCCAACTACTGTGCCCTCAAGACGCTTCCTTTTATCTGAATATATAGTGCAATATTGTGACAAAAAAACTTTGGGGAGCATCACCCGTCTCCGACGGTTTCTTGTTTAAAATACATGTATCAGTGTATCTTCTATTTTCTTTACCAAAACGTGATATTCGATTGCCTTATTATTTTTTCTATTTTATTGCAGAAGTTAATTGCAAGCTCACATCAAGTTCGAAATTCGTATGACATTTACCCCCCCCCCCCCCCCCCCCCCCCCGTTCACACATAGACGCCGCTTCTACAAGAACAACTCGTGGCCGAAAACGTGACCGATCGTGACAAATCGCAGGATAAACGTAGTGGAGTGTTCGAAAGCGCAGTATGATCGCGGTAGAGTCTTCATGATCGGAGAGCTCTACGCTCTCGTCACGCCTATTTTGAACATGCTCAAAACAAGCGTAGTGGGATCGTGGCCAACAAGAAACAAGAACAAAAGAAGAAAAAAGTCGAAATGCAGACCATAATTTGCCAAATTGCTCGATTTATACTCCAATCCGCCCCGATCCTAACCTTTGTCAGATCGTGGCTTGATCGGGATGATCGTCGTTAAGTCGCAGCTCTGTAAGAACGGGTTGTTATTATGAATGTCAACTATTTATATTGTGAGAAAGATTTGTCTGGTCGTTAAGCATATAGTTGCGAATACATAGAAAACCAACAGAATGCCCATGTATACAAAAATATATCTATAAAATGCATGATGTTATATTTAACATTTTTCGTAAGAGCATTATTACCATATGATGCTGGGGTAACAACAGTGTTAACAAAAAGACTAATTTTAATTCATGGTGATCAAAAAAGGAAGTGCTTTTGTTGTTGTTATTTTAACCATTGAGGATTTGGAATATCATTAACTTCAACTATGAATTTCTTTTATCCTTGTTTGATTTGAATTGCGATTCTATCAGGTAAATGTTTATTTCAACGTGTGTGTTTGGTGTTTTCTTCTAGACGATTGGCGATTATCCCAGCTTCGTGTTTGGTACGGGGATGTTGTAGTTTATAATAAATTAAAGACTATTGAACAAGAATTGGTATCCTGAAAATATTTCTGGAGTTTCGCTATCCCATTATTTTTAACAATAAAAACATAAGCAACGACCGCAAAATACATTATCTTTTGTAAACTTTGATTACACGTAATCAGTTTAGATCATTGTTATTATCATTATGCCTTACAAACCTATAGTAATTGTGTACATATTGAAACTAAGCAGACACATGCTAATGGTTTAATACAATACATATATCACGATAAAACCGTCTCGCAATAAACATTAGTAACTAATTCGACACGTTATTTGCGTACATGCTTAAAGTCATGACATCTGAAGGACTTCAACATCTTTAATTAGTTCGTTCGTTATTATTTTGCACGTTGATCCAGTCCTGATTTATCTAGAGAATCATTATTTGTGTCTTGTTCTGAGAAAACTAGGCATAATGCATGTGCGTAAATTGTCGTCCCAGATTAGCCAGTGCAGTCCGCACAGGCTAATCAGGGACGACATTTTCCGCCTAAACAAGATTTTCGGTAAGAAGAGACTTCATTTAAACGATAAATGCCATAAAAGCGGAAAATGTCGTCCCTGATTAGCCTGTGCGGACTGCGCATATGCATTATGCCCAGTTTTATCAGAACGCGACACATTTAATATTTTCCGTTTATATAGTAGTGGTAATACAACATTTTTATTTTTTTCAAACAGTTATTGACATGTACTCTTTATTACATGTTTTACATCGACATAAAAAAAACAATCTATATAGTTACGTAAATAAAACATATCCACCGTGTAGTAAATGTCAAAATTATACTATTTAAAGTTTCTTCTTCGCTTCAGTTTTGCCAGACAAAGCCACATATGATACAAAAAACGATCAACAAGCATAACATTTAAGACAGTGCATCAGTTGATGCTAATTAAGGATTTGTTTAATTGTATGTTTACCTAAACGTTCTCATCGCATTACGTTACAATATCTTATTGTCAAGAGACAATGAATTAAGAATGCCTTTAGCTACGAACTTGTTGTTTATAAAAAGTTAATACACAATTTATTACAAAATAAGTATTGACGCAAAGCATCAAAGGGCGTCGGGAATTTCTGTGTAAAAGGCACTCAATGAAGTTACATGGAACGATTTTTTTCTACTGTAAATATTAATATATTGGCCGATTATTTTAAACAAAATAGAAAAAGATACTGGCATAAACATTATCTACGATTTTGTGTTTTAACCCCCAAATAACCATTATCTATGATGTTATGTTATAACCCTCAAATAACCATTATCTATGATGTTGTGTTATAACCCTCAAATAACCATTATCTATGATTTTGTTTTGTAACCCCCAAATATTTCATAATTCATTTTATTCACATTGGTTTCCTTTTTCTTACTGGCATCCGTGTGCAGTTTTAATTAATGGAACAGAACTGTGTAAGTTTAAAAAAATCTGCGTCATCCTATAAGCGTAATTTCATATTTTTCTCAACTTCAAGGGGAGATGATTCTGAACTTATTTTTACGTTGCTCATTTACGATAGAGGTTGAGTACTCATTGATATGAAAACACTGTAAAAGTTTAAATGTGTTTGCAAACCCCCCTCCCCACACACCCTCTCACACATATATTTCTTGGGAATAATATTTAAAAAAAATTGGTTACAATAAAACAGCATATTTTTTTAAACTAAAATGTCTACATCAAAACAAAAAGTTAATATAGAACACAAATACAATAATTGGATTCTACTGGGGCTCGAACCTTGGGCCTCTCACATTTGAAGCGAGTGTGTAACCACTACACTACGGAACCGCTTGAAAAATCACCTTCTAACTAAGATATTAATAAGTGACTGTAGTGTAACGGTTATCAATAAAGCAATAAACCGTGTAATCGATGTCGCCTTGCAAAATTGAAGAAAATACGCGTTAACCAAAACTCGAACAGCAAAAGTCTGCGCTATTGTTAGAAAAAACACAAAATAAACATATTTTGATTATGTTTTATTTTTATACAAAACCAAAAAATTTCACCGGTTCCCGTATTTGCCCAGTCCCTGTGATCTTTTATTATTGCCCAGTCCCTCTGACCAGTTATTAATTAAAAGAATGAGCTTTGCATTATTGGCAATAAATGTTGTAGTAAATGTAATAGGCACAAATGCAGTACTTATTTACACTAATTTACACAAAAAATCACCACTATGCAAGATATTCTGACAACAAAAATATTTAGATTGATCCTTAAATAACTTCTCCTCCCATAAGCGAAACAAAACGTATTACATACGAGTCGCCGCACTTCAGTGCGATGCCAATAAAGGTTAACCGACGGAATCCACGTTGAATAACCCCTGAGGTCGTAAGAGGCAAAAACAAGACAATCTGCGCTAGACACAATATGACACTCGACAATCAGCACGGGCACATGTCACATATTCAGATGTGATTGCGGATTTTTCGCAATTCATTTAGTCAGAAACGTTACAACGAAAATCGAACGGTTTTTGTAATTATGAAATGCCGTTGTTCAATGGAAAGAGTAATGCCGTCTGTCTCGAGGAATAAAGTATGTCGCACTCAGAAAGTGATACATGATATTCAACTACCGAGAAATGACCGACGCCGCAAGACAAATATCGTGCATCTTTCGACTCTCGACTTTAATAGCAAGATCAAGACGACATATTTTGTGCGACGCACGACAATCGTCAAAGCACGCACCAAAATGTATTAAGACGCTCCACATTTCATTACTTATATATCTTGCATTTGTTCGACTGTGGGACCTATCTCTCCAAACATGTTTTATTTCTAAAAGCATGTTCTACAACATAATAAGGGTTCTTTCCATTGGGAAAGTTTTAATTTATAATTATGGTGAGATACATACACAAATTAAATGATGTCATTTACAACGTACACAGTAGAGAACACAAAACGCAATTAATATAATGATTTCATAAGGGCTATGATTATTCTAGTTTATATCATTATTATGATAATAACAATAATAATAGTTGTTTTAATTATTATTATTATAAATATTATTATTATTATTATTATTATTATTATTATTATTATTATTATTATTATTATTATTATTATTATTTATTTATTTTTATTATTATTATTATTATTATTATTATTATTATTATTATTAATATTATAATTATTATTATTATTATTTTTGTAATATAGAAATAATAAGTATAAAATATCATAAATAATAAAAAAAAGTTACAATAATGTAAATAATGATAACAAAAGTAATAAGTCATGTCAAGCATATGAATAATTTATTTTTAGCTAAGTTAAAATCGTTGTGTCGCATTTATATATATTTTAATGTCGTTAAATATTGATGTGTTATTTTCATTATTAAATGAGGGCTTACCAAATCGGAGTAGTTCACAATTAAGGACATGCAATGATCGTAGCGCAGTAAAAAGATCTATTCGCTGCACGGTACGTAGGACAACGAAAAAAGTAATGCCCAACATGTTCAACCTCATTTCCGCATGTACATAAAGGAGTGTTTGATGAATGATTATTAAATAGGTCTGAGTTTCTATCTCCGGTATAAAAGTACTGGGGATTGTCGTCGCATACATTAACTAATTCTTTCGGTTAAGTTTTGCAATGGTGTCAGTGTTTCGGATATCAATGTGTTAGGAGTTACATAGATTAATAGCAGATGGTAAAAACGAGCGTGAATACAGTAACGTTCGTCTTGATAAAATAATATAATCTTCCGTATTTCTAAGATTTCAAGATGACTGTTCAAGAACTATTTGTGGAAGAAGCTTAGGAAGGTAATTTGGACATTGGCCATTATGCATTTTGTAGATATAACTGAGTTTGAAATAACTTCTTCGGTTGTCAAGATTTGGCCATTTAACTTCAGAATAAAGATTTCAAAACAAGACGGATCTAGTGAGGCCTGAGATAATACATTCATTGTCAATTACAATACAATTCTTTCCTTGTGTTCCTAATGTCTTTATGTAAAGAAGGTCTGATACTACGTTAATTCCGGATGACAGAAAAACAGTGATTTACTGAACATTTATCCATTAGGATTAGACGTATGGGAATCCATCCTTCAAAATCAGGGCATAACGTGATCAACATCAATATAAAAAAACAACAACATTTAAACGAACGAACATGGCAATATATTAAGCAATTATTTTAATAAAGTATCATATGTCTTTGGCAAAATTAAAAGTCAATGCTATGTGTGTATATATTCATACTGCACAAATGTTTTTTATCTTCTCATTACGGAAATCAGTATCCGACTGTGAATGCATGCAACTCTAAGTGAGGCTAAAATTGTCGAAACATATTAACCCATTTATGCCTAGCGTCTATAAAAAAGCCTTGGCAAACAGTGTAGACCCAGATGAGACGCCGCATGATGAGGCGTCTCATCAGGGTCTGCGCTGTTTGCTTAAAGAAATTTCTGTAAGAAATATTCTAAATATAGAATTAAATATACTAGACATCCCTAATTTTGGAAATAAATTGGTCCAATTTAGAAGGATGGGAGAGTCCACTAGGCATAAATGGGTTAATGCAGTAGTGCAACTTGTCAGAATAATATATATTTCAGTAATTTAGCTTCATCAAACAAGTGAAGTATGTTAATGTAAATATATAAAATATGACATTAATTCGCGTCAATTATCTCTAAAACAAACTGCGTTTTCAAATAAAATATGTTATATACCCAGGAACGAAGTACATCATATATCATAACGAACAGTACCAACTGTTCAACACGAAACACATTGCACTTCTACGCTCCAATGGTCACCTAGTCAACTAGTCACCGACTCCAAAAGCAGAGCTGGGATCTAAGTGAATCATTTTCAATCAGTTTTTGCCAAGGATGATAACTCTCAACAGACACCAGTACTCTCAGCCCTGTATCAGACAACATTCCTACACTAGTGCTTGGTCAAGAAAAGGTACACAAATTGCTTAAGAACCTGAATGTAAACAAAGCTGGTGGTCTTGATTAAGTTCCTAACAGAGTTTGCAAGACCTGTGCTACGAAACTTTCCCCAGCTATCACCGCTATCTCCCAGCAATCCATCAACTCCGGAGAAGTTCCGAAAGATTGGAGGGGTGCCAACATAGAGCCAGTCTACAACAAGGGAGACCGTCACGCAGCGGAAAATTACAGTCCTGTATACCTTACCAGTTTCAATTCCAAACCTCTCGAGCACATCATCTGCCACCATAAATTAAACCACCTTGACAAACACAATGTCCTCACCTCGCTAAATCACGAAACTCAACTTACAGTAACCAGTTACAAACTCTTTAACTATTATAACCAAAATAAACAAGTCGATATCATCATCCTGGACTTCAGCAAGGCCGTCGACACGGTCCCGCATAGACGCTTGCTACTGGAACTCAAGAACTACGGAATCCGAGGTAACCTTATTTCCTGGATATTAAATTCCTCACCCGCCGAGAAATATGTGTGATTGATGGCGGGGAGAAGTCTCAATAAGTACCAGTTGGCTCCGGAGTTCCTCAAGGGACAGTGCTAGGACCGTTGTTGTTCCTGTGACACATAAACGACCTTCCCGAGAGGGCGAAGTCACAGATCCGACTCTTTGAACATGACTGTCTTCTCTACAGACCTATAACAACATTTAAAAACCATGAAATTCTCCAGAAGGACCTAGACAATCTTCAGAAATGGGCCACCGACTGGGGGATGGAATTCGATGCAAAGAAATGCTACCTTCTTAGTGCTAAACACAAATTAAGTTTCTTCTACAATTTAGAAACGAAATCCTCAAAAGATTACCTTGGTATTACTTTATCAGAAGACATGGAATGAAAAACATACAAAACCAATATTTCAAAGCGAGCCAACTCCAATCTTGAATTCCTCAGAAGAAACCTCAGACACTGCCCTTTAAACTGCCGTAGACACGCATACCCTTGCACTTGTCCGGTTCAAACTTGAATACTTCAGTGTCGTTTGGGATCCATTCCCCCAAACAAACAATGACCAATGTGCAATCAAGTGAACAATAATGTCCAGTGCTTTCAACTAATTCCAGCAACAACTAATACATTTTATTCTTTGTTAGAACTGTGCCTGAGTGGAATAAACTTAGTGACGATATCGTGGATTCTCCAACTATAGAAACATTCAAAACAAGCGTATTCCAACATCAATAGTGTCAAATCGCGCACTCACTTCCGTTGAGTAAAAGCCAGAATTGGTATCTTCGACGTCCAGATCCAGAGTTTCTGGAGTTATATTGTTTGCTAAATTTATACATTTACGATTTCTTAAGATTTGTTCAGAGGGTTTGTAATTTATTGGCATTTATACACATTCTTGGTAACGTTAAGACTTTTGCGCATTTAAAAAATGCACCATCACCCTGCAACGAATTATCAAAGAAATATAAACACTCAACACAAAATTCGATATTTCAATCGTGCCTTTATGTTAAATGTCGATTTGTATTTATTATCGTGCATAGAATAAGCAATTGGACAACATCTTAGCGGACCAGAACTTATCTCCTAATAATGTTTATGTACTTTCAAAATCCTTTACATGTATAGGAGCAATAATCAAACATAATGAACATAAATTGTTACTCTAAATTGTGATGGTCTGTCCCAATTGTGTATGAACCAAAAAAGCTTAAACTCATAATTGTTTTTAATAAAAACTAAGGCAAAATTTAACCAGTTTCTTTTCTGTTCTCATATTAAGGACATCACCCTTAATATCGCCATGGGTACAGTTGGAATTTGTTTTTCATCGTGCTGTCTTGCTTCAGAGAAAGATCTAAAATAATTATGCAATTTCCTCGCATTGAGTTTCTCAGGCTGATATTATCCCCAGTCAATTATTCAACTATCCTTTACGCGACTTAATATATGTCATCGACTGACTGCCAAATTTCAAATACTAGTCTGATTTGAAAAGGTCTCTGGAATTGAAGTTCAATTGTGGATGAATATTGTATCTCACATCAAATAAGAAATGTTTCAAAGGTACAAGATGACCGCAAGTGTCGACTGACTGAATACATAATATTTTTTGCAAAATACAACTATTGCGTGAATACAATGACGACAGACATCAGATGGTTTGTGTGTTAATCTATTGGTCCTATAATTGGATTTTTATATTTAATTTGAGTATATCATTTCATCTCGCCTATCCGTATTGATCTAAACCTAGACGAAGTCTGTCCTAACATTCTTTGCTTATGTGTGAATTGTTTGAGGAATTGTTTAATTGTAAACATTAAGTGCGCATGCGTTTGTTTTACAGTCATGATACCGTATCAAGCGAAAGATTGCCATCGATCTGCTATTCATTTTGACGAAATTGAGGTTTTGGATAAACATTTCAACCGATAACCTAATCGACATCAAATAAGAGCCGATATAATGTGGCAAAAACGTTATGAACCGCGGAATGAGGCTTGCATTATTTTCGGAATTCTATGCCAAATTACGAAATATTTAAAAGCTGAATACATTCAGTACATTTATAAACATTGATGCAAACGTATATTTAAAATGTGATATAAGTAATATGTACAATTATGTTCGACTATTAAATCATTAAAAATCAGATTACTTAGGATGGGTCTTAATCCTAATAATCTTATATGTATTTTTAACTAAACAATATGTTTGTCCGAAATCAAATAGCCAATTAAAGGAAAATCATACAGCCGAGTAAATCAGATGATGATTTTGTTTATAGCGGAAACATAAATATTGCTCAAGTGTTATATTTGTCTTCTTTTGAAAAATCTATTCAGGATAAAGATTCACAAAAAGAATTAAATCTAAAAAGGATCACTGGTTGCACAAAGATATATTCTTGTACTTCGTATAAATTTCTGTCATTGATGTTTAACACTTTACGAGATTCAGATATCAAACATTTATAAAATGCATGTAAACTATTTGTTATATCATATACACGGAAAAGTAACTCGCGTCACGTTATTTCATTAATAAAGACATAAAATATGCATAAAATGCAATTTAATCTGCACGTGATATTGCATTGACCTTATAATGTGTTTGACAAAATTCTTTATAATGGCCATTCCACAGCTGTGGCAACGGTTGTAACATGCTCTAAGCGCTGCGTTGTGTTTGTAATTATATGCCGAGCAGGCAATATTTTTTACCCGCGCCATGCGACATCTGAGTCGCGTTCTGAGAAAACTGGGCATAATGCATGTGCGTAAAGTGTCGTCCCAGATTAGCCTGTGCAGTTCGCACAGGCTAATCAGGGACGAAACTTTCCGCCTAAACTAGATTTTTGCTAAGAAGGGACTTTCTTTAAACAGAAAATATTATAAAAGCGGAAAGTGTCGTCCCTGATAAGCCTGTGTGGACTGCACAGGCTAATCTGGGACGACACTTTACGCACATGCATTATGCCCCGTTTTCACAGAACGCGGCTCATTTGATCGTATGCCATTAGCGGCCAGTGATGCTCAGGACCATCCTGCGGATGCGCGCGTGTGTACACACTGATCAGGACCTACGCTTTCCTCTAATGTAATGGCGAAACCTTGTGTGACTTGAAGCGGATAAGGTTTCTTCGGACAAGTGCGCGACTGCCCAGGCTGGTTTGTGTCGAAATGTCCGCATATGGCATACAACCATTTTTCATATGACGCGGCTCAATCGACTTGATTTATATGACATGACCATCCTTGAAATATGAAATATTAATAAGTAAATTCATCTCGACTTTTGTCTGTGTTTTTATCTTCATTCGTAATCATTTAATAACGTAATATTGCAGCATCAACCTCTGATCTAACATATTTGCAAATAGGGATAATAATAATGTTAAATAACATTATGTAAACCAAATTGAATGCAGATGTTTTTGTCTGTCTTTCTATGTATCCATCTAGACGTAGACGAAGTTTGTCCAGTTAAAATCATCCGGTCCATGTAAAGATACATTGATGATCGGATAATATACCCCTTAATTCACACTGCAACTAGAGCTGCAACGATTCACCAACAGCTCGATTCGATTCGATTTCGATTTCAGACACTCCGATACCGATTTTTTCGATTCGATTCATCTTTAAACCTAGTTTTATCATATATTCACTCTTATGCCTCAAAATTAACATTTCTGTTCAAATGTGATTTCAATAAAACACATTAAAAAGAAAAGCAAATTAGGAATTTTAATATAAAAACTTCTGACTAGAAGATTGTGTTGATTACACAATAATATAAAAAATAAATAAATAATCATAAGAACGTATCTGGAATCAGTTGAATGGTAGTACTATCACATAATACTTTTACCCAAAACCGCAATAAGCATGTCTGCCATTGTGACATGACAGCATCACCTGTTACCTGTAGGACAAATCACATTCTCTGATAAACTTAACAAAATTCCAACAGAAATAGAACTACTTTTCTGGCTCGCGACTTCAGAAGTTACACTTGTGCGACCTCTTAGTCTTGCTAAATCAACGTTATGTTTTTGTTTGACATGTTGCATTAGATTAGTGGTTAAGCCGGACTTTGCGTACGCCACATCCGTGAAGTACAGTTTACACTTTGCTTTATCGGTAGGGCTACCAAACCCAAAATACTGCCACACTTAGGCGCATCTGATAATTTCAATTTGTCGGAAACAACTTGTTCAGCCATTTTGACGCTTTTTCCGAAAGTAGACCTTAACACGCTTATTGATTGGATGATTAAAGTAATAAGCAACCAATCGCGCGGGTCCTAATTACAGGTAAACATAAAACCTTCACAATCCCGTATCAATAGTCAGAATACAGCGTTCTTTACGTATTTATGTATATATGTATATATTTTAAAGAATCGAATCGAATTTGGTAGGTTTGGTATCGTAATCGAATCGAAGCATTTCGAATCGATTTTCGATGAATCGGATCGAATCGTTGCAGCTCTAACTGCAACTAAATGTCGCGTTAGATTCTACAGTCAATACCATACCAAAACAAAGCATACAATGACATTCAATAAAGAATATCAGGAAATAAATGTCTGTGCTTACCAAGGGCATTCGTAACAGAATACTTACAGACAAACCTTTCATAATTTTAGTGAAAGAACATTTTGTCATTTGTGTATGGGTAATCGACAACATCAATGATATAACAGTCTTCTGTATGTGTTCCTTTATATTCCAGTTGTCGAAAAATAAAACCTTTTCATTTTCTGCAAATCACTTATGACGTAATATTGTACTCTTTATTACATCTCCTATTTTAAAGTCGACGTTGCTAGACCGGTTTTAAACTTATATACAAACTCAAACCTTTTTTTGTGCTAGTTATATGTTTAAGATACCAGTCGATGTTGACGGAACGGCATTGTTATACTTTCATAGCATCTACGTAGACCCCCTGAAGTTACGCCTAATAACATCCTTTATAGACAAGTTGACGTTGAACGCAGGGACTCGTGGTAGTTAAAAACAAGGGCTTAATCTCACTCTAGTTACTCATAGTTACAACTGGTCTAGACTGGTTAACGTCAAAAGAATGGTTTTATATTCAGACTAAATTCACTATGCAGGGAAGTTAACATTATAGGTGTAACGCATTACATTTCCTTCTATAAGATAAGTATTTATGCAAAGCATCAAAGGGCCTCGGGAATTTCAGTGTTAAAGGCACTCAATGAAGTTACATGGATCGATTTCTTTTCTACTGTAAATATTAATATATTGGTCGATTATTTTAAACAAAATAGAAAAAGATACTGATATAACCATTATCTATGATTTTGTGTTATAACTCCCAAATAACCATTATCTATGATTTTGTGTTGTAACCCCCAAATAGTTCATAGTTCATTATATTTACATTGGTTTCCTTTTTTTACTGGCATCCGTGTGAAGTTTTCATTAATGGAAAAGAATTTATGTAGGTTTTAAATAATCTGCTTCATCTTGTAAGCGTAATTTCATATTTTTCTCAACTTCAAGGGGAGTTGATTCTGAACTTATTCTTTCGTTGCTCATTTACGATAGGGGTTGAGTACTCATTGATATGAAAACACTGTAAAAGTTTAAATGTGTTTACGAATCCCCCCTTACCCTCTCACACACACACACACACACACACACACACACACACACACACACACACACACACACACACATATATATATATATATATATATATATATATATATATATATATATATATATATATATATATATATATATCATGGGCATAATAAAAACAAAAAAAATGGTTACAATAAAACAGCATATTTATTTAAACTAAAATGTCTACATCAAAACACAAATGAAATAATTTGATTCTACTGGGGCTCGAACCTTGGGCCTCTCACATGTGAAGCGAGCGTGTAACCACTACACTACGGAACCGCTTGAAAAATCACCTTCTAACTAAGATATTAATAAGCTATTAATAGTCGGTTTAAATGTAAACCCGGAAGTTTAAACGATTGATACTGAGCGGGGTTAAAGGTCCATATCAAGGGTCCATACAACTGGCAAGATACGGGTCAGGCCTGCGGCCTTCTATATGTGGTTCTTAAAAATAACTGTAGGAGGTCTTGATAGTATTGAGACTGGGGTGCTGTGATGGTGCTCCGCATTGATAAGCACAATATGAGCAAGTATCGCCGTCGTTTGTAAGAATGCGAATTAATTGACCGCGTTAAACGTTATGCCATTGATTTATTTAAGAAAACTGGCATTAGCCATACAGAAAACATTATAACATACAGCCGAAATCCTAAAACTTAACGAAGGGTAAATTTTGTCCGTAAAGTTAAATAAATAAAACATACGCACTGTGCAATTATTCAACAAGACATTATTGAAATCGAACTACATGAAATCAAAACAAATAGAAAAACAAAACAAGTATTCAATTAAAGATAATCTTTAAACATTTTTGTATACATTGTACAAGCCATAAAAGAGTAATGATATATGACCCAGCAGGGCGCATAGTTGACATATCTATTTATTTTGGCGACTCGTATGCTCTACCAAATGTTGAAACAGGAAAGCAGGCAATTAATCAAGCCACACTTTCAAACATGTATGATATGAAAGATCATAAAGCGTTATTAAAAAGTCTTTCTTTTCCGTGCTTAAGGACTTTATTTGGAATGTTTTTTTCCAAGTTCGACAATAGATCACTCATTAAACGTGTACAACTATTAATATTTATCGGCATTTTAACGTGTATGCATTAATTCTTTAAGTTTATTAAAAACGAAATTGTACTTAAGAGATTTGATGAGACCATGATACAAACAACATTACATGTTATAGACAGATAAAGCATTACGCACTCGATGAAAATGGATTCTTTCACCACAAATGACTTTAGTGTACAGAAAAATGACACGCGAAATGTTTCCCCCAAAGAGTTGGTTTATGCAGTACAATATACACTTTAATTCATTGCACACATTTAAATATCGCGTGACACGTGAACACAAATGTTCGGCAATGTTTTTTTCTGTCTTGACTCGAACGATCATTTAAGTCACTAGAATGTTATTTACATTATTAACATTTCATAAACAACTGTACAGAGTGACTTGATACAAACACGAACTGATTGCTAATGCCATCATGACATAATACCACATAATTCTCATACTCATAACACTGTGACATATGTACATAATATAGCACACTGATATATATTATTCCCAGATAACGTTTGGTGAGTAGCCATTTATACCAAGTAAATTATCATTTTGATTCAAGTGTCATTACTGTTACGTTATCTTGATTGCCATGATGTAACTATATAAAACCAATTAGTTGATTGCAAACGATCCACTACGAATGAGTAGATGTATAAGATTCATCTGTGTTTGTAATCAAATACCTGCATTAACACGCCGGGTATGCGAATACTTCTTTTACGGATGGTACTTCGCTAATAGAGAACAACAAAAGCCACGCGCGAGAGGTGAGTTCTTTAGCTTTTTTGTATTTATGTTCTGTTTATTTGGTTTTTAAACACAGAACATTGTTTGGGTGATTAATGGTATAGCACTTCGTATTGCGAAGAAAGAAATTCGCGGAAAAACGGTGAATTATTAAAAAAAACGATAAAATTCCATCGATAATCAGCATGAATTGAATGATCAGTACATATTTTAACAAAATAAACATACTTGGAAATATATCAAGAACGTGCTTACTATTCGAAATACAAGATCAATATATCCAGTAATGTTACAACATGTTACATTTTTGTTTACTAATGTATTTGAGAAAATTCAAATGTTTTAAGAGTCGCATGCACATTTTTCATCTGCACTTCGTTTACCGATCATCTAAAAAACAATGGCACTTCGTTTCCCGACATCTAGACACTTTTTTCCAGATATAACACACTCGTTTTTTGTGAATCAAAAATGCAGAATTCGCTGTGGAATACTGTTAAAGTAAGCAGGCAATAAATGAAATGTATGTACTTAGTACGCAAATAAAAAACGAATTACCGAAGCATGTTCTTATCCCTATGAAATATGATTATGATTTGGTATAAATGTGAAAGATAAATGTTAAACAAATTTGATACGTCTTATGAGTAAAATCTATCTGACCATATATTTTAAATTACGTTCCAAACGGTTGATCTAAAGCATTTATCTTTATGTCCAAATGAGGGTACTAAGGCTATTTACTTATATATAAGATAGCATGTCATGAATAATCACTCTGCTTAAACTGCCTCTCAGAGATTAATATCACCAGCGATGCAGGTCCGAAATTCTATTGGAACTTTTTGTGTGAGTTTTTTACAGATGATAAACCCATAATGTCTACTTCATCGGGAAGCTCTTCATCTTCACACTCAAATGGAAGATATCTGCACAATGCCAACTTGTCTTTAACAGGAGTGTTGAGCTTTTTGCGTTTTGGAGTTGTGCGGGTGATGAAGGTCTGCGAACCCCTTACTTCAATAGTTTTCCCCTCATTCTCCAATTTATGGGGTTTATCCCTTCGTGGGACTTCGACTGGTACTTAAGCAATCCAGTTTCGCTTTGAACAATAAGCTCTCTGTATTTTAAAGTCTGGCACTTGTGGCCTTTTACACAATGCTCCACAATTTCCGAATATTCATCTGTTTTGTATGTAGGTGATGTACAATAGAGGCACCTATACTTCGAAAGAGTCTTCTTATCCATGGGTTCAAATCCTGTGAAAAGACAAAACAAGAATACATTTGAAAGAACAGACGTGACGAATGCCCCCACATGCCGCATTGACACAGAATATTTTACGTGTTGTATTCACACAAAAACAGCGGACACCATGCTCAATGTTTAAAACGCACTAAGTGACCCGTGACTTAGTTTTGACCCCGCATGGCCCATGTTTGAACTTTGCCTATACATCATCAAGATACAACTTCTGACCAAGTTTGGTGAATATCTGGTGAATACTACTTGAATTAGAGAGCGGAAACCATGCTGAATGTTTAAAAACGCACCAAGTGACCCCGTGACCTAGTTTTTGGCCCGGCATGGCCCATGTTCAAACTTGGCCTAGACATCATCTTAATACAACTTCTGACCAAGTTTGGCAAATATTGGATGAACACTACTTGAATTAGAGAGCGGACACCATGCTGAATGTTTAAAACTCACTAAGTGACCCCGTGACCTAGTTTTTGACCGGTCATGACCAATATTCAAACTTGACATAGATATCATCTAGATACCACTTCTGACCAAGTTTGGTGAAGATCGGATGAAAACCGAGAGAGCGGACACGTAATACGGACCGACCGACCGACAGACCGACAGACCGACAGACAGACAAGTTCTATCCTATATAGCACCCTAAACTTCGTGTGTGGGGGTATACTAAGTACTTACTCCATAATATGACATTTAAACATTTTATGTACGCATTCCTTTTTTTCAGAATCAGTTGTTTTTACGATTTAATTTTACCCGTGTTTCTTTAAACTCAATCAATACAGTGATTTAGGGTCAGGTGAATCGCACTTCGAGCAAACGTTAGCGTTGCGTAAAGGGAAGTGCTCCCTACAAGCAGGGCTCAAAATTAAGGCAGTTTTACCATTCTCTTTTTAATTTTGTTGCTACGCATAAGTATCGTCTTGATGATGCGATTCAAATAAGCACAACCGACATAGGATTTTATGAAGAACAAATGTGTACTTTCCTCATAAAGACCCCTTCACTACCGTTATCTAGAGCCCTGCTTTAAGTAAAATTAAACACGATTGTGTTGATCCGCATTATCCGTTGTTTTTTCATTTCTCTGAATCTAAAGTTACCAATAAAAAACAAGTTCATAATGTACACATTTATTTAATAATAAATATTATCTTATTTGAAAATTGCAATTATAATAAGCATAGTATAAATTAATAGTAATGTGATTTTTGAAAAATATATTTTCAAAATGTTTCGTATGAATAGCCATAATATAAATAAATGCATTTAAGGTAGAAGATAAAACTCAGTTATTAGAGTGCCCGCTTTGTTGAAAGTCTCCGTAATCTGAAGTGCCCTTTATCGGTAAACAAAGTGCCTGCAACTTTATGTATGCCACCTATTACAACATGCACTATTTTTGTTTATATTTCATTGAATACTATCAAAATTTCAGTAGTTGAAGCACAGTGATTACTCTACATGCTGAAATAGCAAACAATTTCTTGCAATAGTTCTATGTAGTTTCATTTTGTTAAAATGTTTACTGGTCATCCAGTTTATGCTGTTTTCCGATCGAATTTTCTATTTTTTGGGCAAAACTGTACCATTCTTCCGTTAAATTGTGTATTCCCAATACAAAAGGATACACCATTTATCAACTCGACCATGTGTCTTGTCTTAAAAACTAATCTTTAGGATATAACTTTAAATAAAACAGAGGAACTTGCCTCTCGCGCGTGGCGTTTGTTGTTCTCTGTTAGTGAAGTGCCATCCGTCAACGAAGTATTCGCATACCCAGCGTGAGTAAAAGCGTAAACGTTGTAATTTAAATAAGCTAAATTGTCGATAAATTATATACTAACTTTCTAACGAAGTGTGCCTATCGTAACATTATGTGTGATATGCAATTACCTATTCAAAACATGGTCAAAAGAAAACCCGAGTAGTGAGAAATAAAAAGATATGCCGTTAATGGGACATTTTTCGATTATTGCTTTTGAAATTTGTCAGGTAATGCCTTAATAGATTGAATGAAATAAACAAGCTCATGTATAACAACATTAAAAAATATTAACTTAAAATTGGGTTAATTTTTTTTTTACTGTAGCGGGATTCGAACTGGGGTTAAAAGGCATTAACATTAAACTCATCGATCATCTGTACAAGCTTTACCAATAACGACAGACAACAGGACCCATGATGTATGTGAAAAAATATATAGTAATAGACAAGCAGAAATGACATGAACAATAACTATTATCGAAACACATATAACAAATGCATAATGATAACGAACATAGCAAAACATTGCAATTATGTCACATTGATATATGAGTAAAGACTTTCTTAATCGTAGCCATTAATTAGTGATGGAATATGTCCCGTATATGTATTTGTTGACATTTCTATTAATTAAAGCAGTTCGTAGGCTGTACCAAAAGTCAATTGCATTGACATATGCAGGCAGGCAGGCAGGCAGGCAAAGTTGTGTATTTTGGCTTCGTACAAGCTAGGATCAATAGCCAAAACACATTAAGGAATATAACGTTTAAGAATTTGAATAATATATATACCAAATGTTTCATATATTCTTTATAGTTAAACATGTTAAAGCCATTCGCTCGAGTAAGTATTCTCATTTTCTGTTGTAAACCTTATTGTTTATTTGAAAGCCGTACCTTTATAAGTAAGAATTTTTATGCACGTACATGTAGAGATTTGTCGCAATTTTATACAAGTAAAAAATGGACAACTATTCCATTAATGACGGTAAATTTTACTTATATTGCTATATAATGTCTTAGATAAATTTTAAAAGTTGACAAATTGCACGGTTTTGATATATTCGAGTATGCAATTAATATATACATGCTTTATAACTGCTAATTTGTAACGAACTCTTAGTAGCCGGTTTCGTTAACACAAATGTTGCTTTTTGTATATGCAAATTGCCAACGAAATAAAAAAAATAAGTCTCCAAGAGGTTTTTCGATGCATGGTTTTGTGCAAAATAATTCAAAGCACTTATAAATATATCGCGTTACAGGTGATTTTTTGTATGCAGTATGTCATTAAGGCACGTAAACAGTATTTTAAAGATACGGTAGACAGTGACAAATAAAGCAGGATCTACATTAATGGGCCACAATACGTTATACCAAACAATACTGTGTTTGTTGACATTTGCCAAACAAGTGGTTTCAAGCACTCCAATTAAAATGAAATGCAGTTACTAGTAGTATATACCGAAATAAATTTGGCCGATATATTATGCCTAGTATTGTGTTTCCTGTATAACCAGTTTATAATGGTAACAAACAATTATGAAGTGTATTATGTAAACGTTCGTTGCAAAGGCGCTCTATATCGAAGAAAATCATGTCTTTGTGAATAATCCATTGGGAATTTGTGTGCGGATCATCAATTATAGTTGTAAACAAATCGTCAACGATGACATTATTAAATAGTTAAATACTGGTATTGTCGCTAATTATAGAGGGCCATTCTTCTAAAAGATAACGTATTGAAACATGTTGTTCACCGTGCTGGCATGATCTCATGCGGGCCCGCTAAAATACAATAGATTAATTGATGTTTACCTATAACTCAGAAGTCCAAATGTTTATTCCCAGCATAGAGCATACATGCTCCCACGATTATACACCATGAGCATGACGACACTCTTTGCTTACAAACAACACGCGAATATATTGAGTAAAAATGCTTTCAATAACGTTAATATAACAATACAAATAACATAATTATCAACAACAAAAAACTAGTTAACACAACCATATAGATGAACAAGACTGGAATTTGAATTCTTCCAGCTAAACGGAGCTACTTATTAACTCATATTGGTCAGTTGACCATTCATGTATTAATAGTTAAACTAATTAATTATAAAGTATCGACCCAAGAATTCAACGTCACCCATCGAACATTTAATAATGAATATAGTCTAATGCATACGTGCACAAGAAAATAACAAGTACTTAACATTTCATCATTTTTCATTTTTGTGTAGTAATTCCTCTTTCGCACAAAACAACCCTCCGACTAAGACTGGTTTGAAGCTTAATGGTGTATGAGTCTTAATGGTGTATGAGTCTTAAGACATCGGAACGTGATGGTTGTTGGTTTTGTGATCAAACTTGACACTGGTTGTTTATAAAGTCAACACACATCAGATCAGTACTTTTTGTAACATTTCTCAACATTATTTCAAAATGAAGTTGGTCCTCCGTAACGTCGATACACTGATACTTGTGCGACGTCATATAATTTTAATTGAAGTTATTCAGGTTGTTTATTGAACCTTATGTTTTCGCGCTATAGTTAGCTGTAAAGATAGACAATAAAGGGTGTTGCTTGCATAAATAAAAAATGAAATAGGCAACTATTGTTTGATTTAAAAAAGCATATCTACAAACAACCGAAAATCCTATTTTACCATAATACACGTACCCAAATGTTTACGATGAAAATAAAAACAGTATTAATTAACCAAGAATTAATGTCATCTTATATCAACAAGTACATAATCCACCATAATTGGTCCAAAACGAAACACAAAAATGCACACCACCACAATCGAATGTTTTGACAATACAATCTTGCAAAGTCTTAAGCAGGAAATAAACTTCTGAGGCGTTGATGTTTTAATAATATTATACAACAATGTTATAAGTTAGTTTTCTGTTACCAAAAAAAGAGTGTATATGAACATTAATTTCTGTCTTGATATTGTTTCTGGAGGTTAATTGTCTTCTATTGTAATAAATTTATGTTTTCTTAAGATTACTTCAAAGGCTTTGTGGTTTATTGGTACTCTTCAGACATTCACAAATAAAAGTCATCGTGTAACGAATTAGCCAAAGCAATAAACACAGTTTACAAAAAAAAATCGATTCTTGTATGGTAGTTTCTGGTTGAGTCGTGGGATCTTGTTGAGTCGTGGTTATAAAGATCGCGTGAAATGACGTGATAGAACGTTCACACACACTGTAGTTCCTTCAGGTAAAAGGTTTAACATAGTCGGCGTTCGTTTTACAGCTCGAAAATGCGACAAAATCAGATACATATTGCAATTTACCATTCCCAGATGCATTCTTTTCAAACATAAACACTATTTCTACCAATGTATTGTTTCTAAGTAACACAAAAACCTTTTTTATTAGTATTTTCCATGTTACAGCGTCTGTTTAAATTTTTTACAAATGGCGAACTGCGCATGCGCATAGCATTTGCTGTAAATACGCTATCATTTTCCTAGGAAACACTACAGTAAGTTTGTCTTATTGTTCTTTAATTGTAAAAAATTGAAAAGAGTAGAAAAATTGTATCAATTAAAAATAAATGTTGTGCTTAATTATAGTTTTAGAAAATAACTGTCATAATGAATAACCTGAAGTAGTATACATTTGACATGATGATGGCAGCATATACAGCAATTGATATAATTGCTTATATGTCTATTGAATGTGATGCTTAATACGATAAAGTTGTTTACTTAAAAAGACACGAAGTTGATTATAATTTGTTTTAAAATAATCACGCTAAACTTGTCACTGTTGTGTTCTAAGCTTATGGCAATAACCAAAGAAAGAAACCTGCTCTGCAATGTCTTTGTAAAGAGTGTTTACAGCATGCAAATCTTGATATTGGAACAGCCAATCAAACCCATGACTCAACCAGATCATTACTTTCAATTTGCTGGTTTGACACAGTTAACTCATTTGGTTATTTTGACGTAAACCATACAATAACCATTTGGAAAAAGGTAAGAAATCATAAGACAAAAGGTTAATAATTATTTTTGTAATGATTCATGGTCATATATTTATAACGTATTTGAGATGTAACACATTTATGAAAATTACCCACGACTCAACCAACATGTAGCATATGTTTAATGTCGTTTTGTATGTTTTGTCTTGCATGGAACTGGCAGTCGGACAACATACTAGCGGACAAGAATATCTCCTTATAAGTGTTCTATACTTTCAAAATACTTTGCATATATAAAGGAGGAATAATCAAGCATATTAAACGGATAATGGCCCTCGTTATCTTGGTGGGCTGTTCCATGATTTAATGCAACACCAACACTTTTAATAATAAATGTTTTTTTCCAAACTTAAAGGGACAAGTGTGTCTGTGCTGTTATCATATCGAAGATATCATCATTAATTTCATCAAGCGAATAGTTGGAATTCAGTTGTCAACGTGCAATTCGGCCCTCGATACAACATAAATAAATAATGATAACAATCATTAGGCAATTTCCTCGCATTGAGTATCCCATACTGTTATTGCGCCCAGTAAACTATCCAACAATCCATTACGCGAACTAATTAGATGTCATCGACTGTCTGCCGAATTCCAAATAAATCTCTGATTTGAAAAACAAGTTCTATTACAGTTGAATATTGCATTTCAAATCACATACGCAACGTTGCAACTGAACATGATGACCGCAACTTACTACTGATTTAAAGATATATATAACTTCAAAATACAACAATAGTGTGATTCCAATGACGTTAGAACTCAATCAGATTTGTGTTGCTATGTATTTGATTATAATTAACATGTGTTTATTGCATTCGATTTCGCTTATCCCAATCGCCGTGTCTGTTGCGTCGACATGGTTTGCTTCGTACAAATGATTGGGGGCATTGCTTTAATGCTAACATTAAATATTAATGCGCTTGTTAAGACGTTATCGAAAATAAATCAAAAGTAGAGCATACAGTTGCTTAAAAGTCTCATAAATATGCATATGCTGTGTATCGTGTTCAAGTTATGAACTTTTGACATACAAGGCAATGGTGATTCTGATCGTGTTTGTGTTGTATTTTCACGACTGAAAATGATGTGGTGGAAGTTATGCATGTCATGATACCGTCACAAGGGAATATTTGAAATCAATCTGCTTTTCCCTATGACGAACTGGAGGTTTTGGATAAATATTTTAACCGATAACCTAATCTACATGATATTAGTTCCGAGATGAAGTGGCAAAACATTTGTGAAACGCAGAGTACGGTTAGTTATATGTTATGTAGTGCACGCATAACGATGAATTATTGCAAAGATTACTACTTTTAGTAAATTTCTGATACATAATGGGAGACGTATATTTAATTACGATAATGATTTGATGAAAACTATGTACGAGTTCTTAAAACATATTACAAATTTAAAAATACTTTGCATTTGATGGCTCTTTTTGTAAATCTGTTATGAATGTTGTAATTTACATGTTACAAAAACGTACTCGTTTTCTCTCGAAATCATGTAACCGAATAACACAGGTCATTTAAATTTCAAAGCAAAATACGGATATTGCATAAGAATGATGTCAGTCTGTCTTTGACAAAATGCATACATGAACGAATAGACTCAATGCTTGCAAACAAAATATGTCATATGCCGAATGCTCGTGTACATTTACTTCATTTATATTAAACTAGTTGTTAACGAAGCTAAGATATCCAATATGCATATAATACGTTTGAACTACATGTATTCGCTACGATTATTGACAGAGTAGTAACTCGTGTTTATTTATTTCATTGAACTTAGTATGGCATTAAACGAGAGAAATAAAACTAAGTATGGCATTAAACGAGAAATAGATAGTATTTGTTAATAATCTTCCTTAAAACAATTTGTATATACAATGACAAAAGTATTTATAATGACTGTTCCACAGCGGTGACGACGAGTGTTACATGTTTTCATTAAACATAAGTGCGTTGTGTTTGTAGTTATTTGTCGAGCAGGAAATATCTGACACGTTTCTTGCACAAATGGGTCTGACGCCATAAGGTGCTAACGTTTCAGACAAGCCTGCGCAATCGCACACACTGTGCAGACTGCAGACCACAAAACATTGCGTGACTTAGCACAGGCTGGCTGGATAACGCTGGCCGTAATGACATCAGACCCATTTTCGCATTATTCCGCTGATTTCATTTGCTTTTGGTATTCCGACGTTTGGTAGATATATATACAGACAACTGAATCCATAACATTGAAACAGTCGATTCCTAAATAAACATGGTCGTCAGTTCTGTCGATTTACCGATGTTTGTTTATTATCGTAGAGTTCGATGCAATCCGGTGTGCTTACGTATCCGATGTTTGTTTGCATTGTTGAACTATTTGCAGACACGTTTGTTGAACTCTTTGCAGACACGTTTGTTGAACTATTTGCAGACACGTTTTGATCTAGCACGTACACCTTGATAGAAAATGCAACTTTTCGTATACTTTATAACAGCAACGTTAAATGGACTGAAGAATATGTTTCGTTCAAGTATTACATTAATTGTTAGTATATATGCTTTAATGTGTTCCTTGTACCGCGTTTGCAATTAAAAACCATTGAGATTTCTCTACACAGTATCATGTACAATTTCCCGATTAAATATTAACTTAGATAAAACAAGCGAAAGGATCAACAGTCAAAAGGGACTCACATCAGATCTCAATAAACTAAACTGTTTTGCTGCTAGTGTTCATTTTTTCATTTGTTTGCAACGGTTCAGAGACATCAAAATAACAAACTTTATGAGTATGCTTCATAAACATTACGCAAGCCCATGTGATAGTGTTCACAATATTTATTTCTTTAATAAGATGAACTGATCTTGGTTATGATCCCACATGACAAGGTACTTTTGATCCAATAACCTATTTTTTTCACCACATGAACCAGTTTCAAATGCGACCAGTATATCATTTGTTCACATGTTCTGAACAAGTGTTATGAACATTTGGAAATAAATCGGCGGCCTCTAGAATGTTCACACGGCAATATGCACGACGCACAACGGACTACGAACCACGGACAAAAGGCGATAACAAAAGCTGAGCACTTTGTTCTCAGGTGAGCTAGTAAACGGATTTTTTCACTTGTATTATAAAACCTTCAAGATTGGTATATTTGTATTCTACAGCTTACAAGTATCAATCGATTTATCAGTAATATAATTTCTATGTACCTTTGTACATTACAAGAAACATTAAAAGTGTGTTTGCTTAAGATATATAGGATCTGGCACGAGTTGTCACATTATACCATATTTTATTAAACGAGTTCAGTAATTTTGTCAGTAAGCGAGCCTTTGGCGAGCTTAGTAAGGAATTTCCTGGACGAGTTTAACAAAAATATGGTATGACATGACAACGAGTGTCAGATCTTTTATTTCATGCTTTTAAATGAGCAAATTAAATAAATATTTACGCAAACATAATGATAAATCCCGAATAGTTGTTTACATTTTATGACGTCATTTGACGTTGCAATGTCATTTCAGCAAAATAACAAAATACGATTGGTCAATAAACGCAAACTTAGCCAATGAAAACGCTTAATAATGTTGTATTACACACGTGTAAAAAAAAGTTATGGTTTTATTACATGGGAAACAAGGTATGGCATCTGATAAATGCATATTAGTATAATACTAATTGAAAATAAATTCTGAGATTATCATTAACATACTTTATAATAGAAACATATTGTTTTAATGAACTCAAAATATTAATGCGGTTCAGTCAATTCCAGAATAAGTCATCGGTTATAAGATTTAAATATATATAATAACTATTTAATAAAGATACGTTCCACACGCTAACAACTGTATTTCCGTCAATACCACTTCATTCATTTCTGATATATCAACAATATAATTCCATAAACAAAACAAGACTTATATAATTTTCAATAGATTTTCTGTCTTTGGTAAAGTAACTGGGCAGTCTACTGTCTGCATCAAACACGACACAAATCAATAATGGTATAATAATTCAACAAATACATATGAACAAAATTAAGGTTACCTACATGAAAAATAATTTCATTTATACACAAATACAATATCCACCTATTTTGTTTTTCGCCTCTTTTTAACCAATACCTAAATTATTAAATACGTTCGAACATTTATTTAAACTGCAATAGTAATTAAAATACAAAGCTGAATGACGAAAAACCGCCAAACACACTCAATTTCCTTGTGCACACTTTCAGTGCAACCAAGCGTTTATTACATGGCATTATGGAAAAATAATTTTCTTTTAATTCGCAAACTCAAACGACGAAAATTATATAATATCAAAAAGACAAAATCAAGTATCCGTTACAGACATATTTAGCAAAGATGATAAATTGTTTTGTTCGTTTAAACATTTTCATTTGTGTGTGTGTTATCTTACATGTGTTATATATTTACTGATTATCTCGCAGTATACACTGTTTCATTCGTTCAGTGGAGTTTGATAACTGTGACATCGCTTTGGGATGGAGGTTAATCATGCAACATGTATAGTGTAAATAATTTTAAAGTAAATTTCAATATACTCGTTTATAGTATTGATCACAGGTAACATGGTTTCACCTCCTCATTATTCCGTTTAATAACTGACAAAGTTCTGTACATTTCTATACAACTATAAAATAGGTTACGCATATCTAACATTTACGGTGACGTTTAAGACATAAACAATTGCACTATGACGGGTTTGTAATCGGCATGTCAAATCAAGACTATAACATAATAAAAATAACTTCACCATGTTTATTCGTTTAAAGCAATTATTCAGTTTAATTTTAAACAATTAGACACTTTTCGCATAATTGACTCTGGTCAACAGTTCTTGCTTTGGGGTTTCTAAAAACTCAGGAATATCAAACGGTAAAAGGTATGACGAAAACAAAGATTGTTTGATTTGGTAAATACGGTAAAGTACGATTTCATCTAAACTGACATTGACCAATGACTGATTTCCGATGAAGATGTTGCTACCATGGGCGCGTGTGTACTCAGATGTGTAGTGATTCGTAAATAATAACTACAATGCATATTTATTTCTGAAATATAGAGAAATGCGTTTTACGATTATTTATGCATTAATCATGGATAGACAAATTTATTTTAAGCATTTGGAATAACATAAATAAACCTTATTCAAACGTAAAGGCCAAAGAACTTTATGGCAAGTAAATATTGGGTCTCTTTTTATTTGTTGTTTAAATATCTCGTTTAATACCCAAGCGTCATAACATAGTACATAATAACATTTTTCCCGATTCGATGAAAATGCATGTTATTGTATAGTTTTGCTTGTATGCGTTATTCATTATGAGATAAGGCCAGCATTTTTTATTATCTGTTTTACGGGAGCGGCCGACCCTATTTTTCGACAAATACAAATAAAAATAAAAGTCACTTTCGTTTTTTTTTATTAACAATTTCACCCGCCGACCAAGTATTTTATCCAAAACTAGAAAAAAAAATGCGCCGATTGCCGAAAGTGCTGTTCATAATTTGTTTATAATACGGGTTGTTTCGTTGTTCCAATTCAACTTGTAAAGCGTCAGCGATTTTCATTGGCTATTGCAGCCAATAACACACGCTATTAGCCAATCGGTGAGTATTTAACAAATGATTTTCATATTGCATTTCCGAAATGGCGGACATTAACATCATCGAGACAAATGTAGCATATTTTAAAAAACAAATTAATTAAAAACGGAGCAGAAAAAAAGTTCAATTAGAAAAGATAATCTTCAGCAGCAAATTGTATAAATCTGGATAACTCTTATCCAGTGGATAACTTTTGGTTATCTTATCATAAAATTAAAGATAACCAATAGTTATCCGCTGGATAAGATTTATCCAGATGTATACAATTGGCTACTGAACACCATTGTTGACATCATGCTAATATTATGTGATACGAAATTCAAAATAATAATGAGTGTTTGCAGATGATGCAGAGATGTCACCATCGATAACTTTCGTTGTGTTAAAAAGATTTGGGTAGGTTTAATAAATATGTGTATTTATTAAAATGCATATCCTGTAATATTTTTATAGATAAAAATCAACATCCCCAAAAATGTCCAAGAAGTACTACTTTACGTTTCTTTATAATGAACATGAGGACTGAACCACAGGTACTTGCATCAATAATTCAATTTCCCACCCACCCATATATATTCTTTATTTAGAAAAAAAGTATGCAACACAGCTTCTGAAGAAAATAACATTGGGCCCCGATGTTCGTATGTCCGTCAAAGTCACAAGAAAGTTTTATTTATTTTTCTTGATATTATTTTTCAAAAATGAGTTATTATTTAGCCGAAATATGATGTTCTATCAATTGTAAATAATGTTTTCATACTGCAAGATTTGTACTGCAAGGAATGCAAATAAATTTATCACACCTCAAGCTCTGTTGATAAATGTGCTCAGGGCCCTCGTTTGGCCGTTTTTGGGGCCGAAATTCGGCCCCATTCACACCTTAAAATATTATACTTTTTCCCCCTATTTCACCTAAAAAATCCCCCCTCCAAAAATTTTTTTTATTATTTTTTTTACTTTTATACCTATGTTGCCAGCTGGTATCTTGCTATAAACCTTTGATTAAATGTATATTTATGTAAATTACATTAAAATAGAGCAATATTAAGTGTTGAATGATTGGTGAAAAGATCTTGTAAAATTCCCCTTTTCGCCGAAAACGACGTGAAATTTCCCCCTCTAAGGGCCCCGGCCCCAATCCCCCAAAGTGAAGCGAGGGCCCTGGTGCTCAATCGGCTCTATGTATTTGTTCCAAGGGTTATTATTATCTTCACATTTATATAGCTCTCTCTGTTTATTAAATATCCAAAATATGTTGTTGCTGTTTCTCCTTAAAATAATACAGACAACACATTCCATAGAAATTTTCATTTGAACTTAAACTGTGAATAAGAGAGGAACAAAATAATATGTGCAAAAGTTTACACCATTTTATTTTGACAATACTGTGAGTCTTTTACGAAATTTTTAGAATAAAATACTATTTTAAAATATATAATAACATAGTTCAAGAGTTGTGTTCTATATATAATTAATCTTGCGAGTAAGTTATACACAGTCAGCAGAGAAATTCTACAAGAATAATTTAAATCCATGCTACATGTGCTATTTAATTCTTGATACGGCTTTCACTTTAGAAAATGTTCAATGAAATAAATCTAGGTTGCTATGTATATTGTGTCTTTTACCTCAAAATTTTGTTTGGCTAATGTGAAGCCAATGGACATGATACAAAACTTACGAAGATTACCGCCATGCACTGTTACATACAAAATAATTATCACCTAACCCATGCGTTTTGAGAGAATAATATTGTTTAACTCTTTACTATATAAGTAAATATTAAGCATGTGAAACAAGGACGGGTTATTTTTAACTCCAAATGTATGTTTTGATCACACCTAGAAGAAGAAAACACTAACATGCTACACACCAAGTATTGAACCCCTGACCCTTGCGGTGTCTGTGTTGTTAGGGATTATCAAAGACATTAATCTTTATAAATCAGTTGACCCCTGAAGCGCAAACAGTTTTGACCAAGGAGACATGCTTTGAGGAAACTTAGCAAAGAACCACTATTTGGTTGGCATGCAACGCAACAAACCAAAGTGCCTTGCGGTTTCAAAGAATGATTATATTATTTATATTTATTAGCAAAACAGTAAGGGCAAATTTTCTGCATGATTTAAACAAACTTCAAAGAGAACCTCATAAAGATGTTACACACCAAATATTGTAGTCATGCCTCTTGTGTTCACTTTACATATATATACACTATAACTCTCTCTGAATATAAAATGAAATGCAGCACATATTTTATAAGTCTATTACTCATGGTTTCTTAAATAAAATATTCACATTTTATGTACTAGAACTTTCACTACACAAAGTTTGGATCAAGATCAATTCAAGGGCAGTCTGATCAGGATCCAAAGTGTTCGCTTAACATCCTTAGAAGTATTGACTGAATGACAATTATGTTGAAGAGCTTGGATCCTGATCAGACTGCTCTTTTGGAGCCAAAATGGTCGCAATCGCCCTAAGGTCCAATTTCCTGTTATGTGGCTCATTTTTTCTCACGATTGATACACATTTTCATGATATAAAGCAAGTCTGTTGTATATTAAATAGTATTTTAGTGTGCATATTCCACCCATGGATGAAAGTTACAAAGTTGGTTGTTATTTAAAGCTATTAAACAATTTAAAAAGTTTTCAATTCTTTTTTATTTAAGTCAAATGCATGCTATATGTGTTATAAACATACATATGATTAACACTCAACAAAAGTTTAACGATCACTATAATACACTACACACCTGGCGTGGTTAATGATCTCTATTGAAGCAATATAGTATAATACATGCGAAAGATGCTTTTACATATACTAGTAAATATATATAAAACTATGTTTACTATTATAATAAAAAGCTTCTACAACAGTGTAATAAAATATATAAAACACTTAAATGTTAATCCAAGTATACATAAGGTTAAATTGGCTTAATTTTAAATTTTCAAAAATAAAAAAATTAATCAGTTAAGACAGTTTTATTTCTATTTATTTTTTTGGTAGACTGCTCACTTTTCATGATTTTATTTTTATTTTTATTTATCCCCCCCCCCCCGACTCATTTTTAAAAAAAAATGCTCCGTAAAACAAATAAAAAAATGTTGGCCTAAACATGTATCGAGTGATCTTTTTACTTTCGGCGAAACGTGCAAAACGATCAATAATGTTTTCGAAACAATTGTGCAATTCGTGAATCAAAAAATCGCAAACGATATTGAACTTAAAATGCATATAACTGAGTCTGAGTGTATCGTTCCGGAAATATATTTCGGTGTTTTCAGCTTAATTACCTGATTCAAAGAATCACCAAGACAGTTTTTATTGCTGACTATATTGTACCTTTGATTAATTAATGAAGAATCTCCTCTTTTTAAGAAAATATTTAGAAAAAAACCAACACACAATATTATATATATATATATATATATATATATATATATATATATATATATATATATATATATATATATATATATATATATATATATATATATATATATATATATCGGGAAAATACATTACTTTTTAATGTTTTGTATAGACATGTTTGATACTTTGCACTGATGTTCGTTTGTGACTTGTGAATGAGAATTGCCTCGCTCGCTTGTTGCGGATCGGTCGCTGTGTCACTTCATATTATTGTATGTTTTAATTTTATTTTATTTTTTTTTTCTATTGTTCAACGCCATTGAATATGTTTTATATGTAGAAATAGGCGTTCAATCAAATGCTAAAGTTTCAAGTATAATAGTGACACGAATAATTAATTGGACGAAGTTTTCAAAAAAGGTAAGCAGCCTCGGTCTCTCAAGCAATTTCGATCATACAAAAGTGGTAAATCTTTCACAAGCAAAAGATCAGATTCATCTGTACTATGCCAATAAATGGAGCCAGGATATCCAGCATGTTCCTAAATTAAGGATTTATCGACTTTTTAAGAGTACATTCAATACACAGGAATAGGATTGAACTTAAAACCTAAAAGAGAATGAACGATCAATTTTGTGTCAATTAAGAATGGATATACTGCCATTAAGGGTTGAAACTGGATGATTTGTAGGAGAACCTTTATAATAGAGGACATGTAGATTGTTCCACACTGATAGTATAGAAGATAAAGTACACTTTCTGTTTGAATGTGATACAATGATTTACGGCACACACACTAGACAGATATATCATCTGAGCTGACGAACCACAATTCTATTAGTAAACTGAAAATACTAATGTCTTCATGTCCACGAAAACGGGGCTCAATTTATTGTAAGAGCATATTTAAAAAGACGAAATGTTATCTCTTATTCATAATCGTTATATATTAAACACGTGTCGTGCCATTTTATGTGGTGATGTTGTATATAACTTGAAATATTCTGTTTCGGTGACTTATAGGTTAATCGGATCTTGTGCAAAACACATTTGTATATATATATATATATTAGTATGATGTTTTGTTATATTGCACATGTCACTATAATAAACAAATTTTATTGTTAATGATACAAGCTGCATTTTCTTGGTAATAGTATATGTGGGGCATGTACTTAGAATCCAATACCAATTTCTTAAAACGTAACGCATATCGTCTTCTACATATTAAACATCGTGTAATGCATATTGTGTAAATGTGTATGTAGTAAATGTTTCACTTTATACATAGGGTTCACTTACAGTGTTCTGCACATTAAAGATGTCATCGCTGAAATATATATAGCTGGTGCTCATAAAAAGTAGTTAATGTGTAAAAGAAGACAGCTCGATTGGGAGTTTTGCTTTGTTTGCCAAAGGTTACTTAAATACAAGAAAGTTGAAATACTGAAAAAAATGTTTTCTTTAGTCTTCTTAAAAGTTAACAAATGTCTGTTACAGTATGTTTAACATTAAGTAGACGACTTGTTTTCAGTAATATCAATTTGGAATATTCGGTAAAAACATTATTCTTACCAAAAATATATATGTATATATGTAATTTATAAAAATAAAGAATATAAAACTGCCAATAAAAGATATATAAAGAAATCATAATCCAGGTCATAGCATGTAAATACAATTGATATCTTACATATTTTGGTTCGTATCGGTACGTCGAATGAGTAAATAGTACACGAAAAAAAGTTTAGAAAAGATGAGTGATGTTAATTGCAGATAGCAGTGTATTGTTTCATTAGGATGGTAATAGCATGATAGTAGATGCCTGTGTACCGACGTTGTATTTTTTTTTTTGAAATGGTTCATTTGACTGTTAATGTCTCAAACCTAAAAAGATGAACCTAGGTAAAATAGTTTTACAAGAATCCATTTAGTTTATCTGATTTTTGAACGCTTTCTGTCTGATAGTATACTTCATTGATTTCATTGTTAGAGTAAGAAGATCAAACTACGTACATTGTAAAAAGAACGTTATTGTAATGATCGTTTCATAACAAAATGACTCAAATTTGACATGAACGTATCTGTATTTCTATTTCTAAAATACCAGAACACACGCAGTGCAGTAAGATTACGTCCTCATTTTGTTTTTCTTGACGCGATTGTATGACGTGTTTGTGTTATTGAGAATTGTTTTCTCATTACTTCATATAAAATATATACAATAATGAGCAGTAGGCAGATTGTGTTTCAAGTTTAACAACATTATCATATTTCCACACATCAAAGTGACAAACAACGACTTATTCTGATCGAATACAGTTTTGGTGTAAAAGAACAAAAAAATGGAAGCTGGCGAGAATGACAAAATGGTTGGGTAAAAATCCAACCATTGCTGACTATATTACCGAAAAAAATGAATAAATCAGCTCTTTCTTTGCAAATATTTCTCTTTATTTAAGCGGTTATCCTTTGTACCAAATGTCAACTAAGATGACGCCTGAACATACGGAATGCATACTTACATTTACAAACAAATTGTCTCAGCAAGACATCTTGAATCATGTCGTTTTCGTTTTGGGAGAAACGCTTAAACCTCTTAATTATTAGATTATATATTCATAGTCTGCTACATATATTAATTCACATAGGAACATACTTAAACAAATCAACTCAGGGACCATTGAATTGAAAAACAAGATTCCCACTGTAATGTAACTGATATGTTAAAAATAATTCACTCCGCAAAACCTTGTTAATTAATCTATTATAATCAAATATAAACTGAACAATTGACAGACGCAAATAAGAAAACAATAGAACAAAATAGACCCCAAAATGGTATGTAACTAATTACTTTGGAGCCATAAGGAGAAATGAAAGAAGAACTATTTTATCCAACAACGCTATCGTGCTTGGGAAACAACCTTATAAAACCACTGAACGTAAAGAATACTAAGACATGTCGTCATAGGTTTAAGCTGAAAATGCCTAAACGAAATTAAATGACTTTTGTCTCAAAATACATAAGCTATTATACTATATTTCGAGTTGTATCCATTAACATATGCCATTATAACTTTTGTAAAATTCTGTTGTTTTTTTTTTAAAAAGAATTCGCTCCTTTAGGGCATTTTTAAATGACATTGTGCCTTTATTAAACAGGTCAAAGTTTTGTTTAGTGAGAGTTAAGTTTCAACTGAAAACAAAACAACACTGCGAGTTATTTGTACGGCCTTGTCTAGTCTAGCCTCTAAGATGTCTTAAGTTAAAATATTATGACTTGATGAGTATTTTGCAATACTCATTATTTACACACACACCAGACGTTCACTTGTTACCTCATACAATCTATCTCATAGTTATTGTTTATATAGTTGAAAACAAGGTATAAGGTTGATTCGTTTACGCAAGGTCACATCAAAGCAATCTGGTGTATTTATTTTTCTTCATGTTGTTGCCGTAACTGAAGTATTTGCAAACATTCATGACATGCGTTGAATATCTTGTCTATACTCTTGGCATACTGTGTTTATTGTGTGCAATGATTGTATCATCGTTATTGTTTGCCTACGCATTACTTTATATAAATAGTTCAAGATACGAACCAAAACTAGATCAATTCATTAACAAAAATAGTCGAATACCCAAATGAAAAACAGAAATGATCGTAGGTAATATGTATTGTATTAAATGTACGTACCAGACACATGTGATGAATTGTGTTCAGTTCAATTTAACGCATGGATATAACTATACAATTCACTCCAAGAATTGTGTACTTAAACATGTTACATGTATTGACATTTGTCATGTTTGTATTGATTTATCATTTAAAGCACTACATATGTAAAATAAACATGTGTACACAAATATTGCATTTTGATGTAACATAATTGTTCTTTATAAGCAGTCGATGAGATACATGAAACAATATGTTAAATAAAATGTTCTATTATTATTGCTTTTTTACGAAAACCAGGATGAAATAAACATAACTTCATGTATTTACAGATTATCGTTCGAAATTAGATGCGATTAAATGCTTTTGTTTTTATATCTTAAACATTAAAAAGGTATAAAAACTACATTCGAGTTCGAGACGCATTGCATGTGCGTGCCTCCATTATATACTTTTCGACATTAAATGTCAATAATTATCATGTACTGACCTGCTATTAAGAATACGATAGCTGTTATTTTCATATTGTGAGTTTATATAATCCTAGTGCCCGTTATTCTTCGCACAGTTTCGGTATTCTTTGCTTAAATATCACAAAAAGTTAATAACAATTTTACCACTGTTTTGTTACTAAAAACATGAGTTTTAATGCTTCGCTATTTTCTATGCACAATAAAACTTATAATCTAATTAAGTCTACACTATTTTTTTTATCACATTGTTGATTTAGCGTGCTAATTATTAAACACTTTTTGTTTTGGTTCCAGCTACTTAAATGCGACTATTAACTAGTTTATCAATATACATCCACGTGTGTCAAATGTATTATCCAGCAATCCGCCATTGATCACAAGTTGGTTCGATGAAAGCTTACTGTTTCCGTACTCACGTGCATCAAACTGCCTTCCACGGGCCTAAACCATTTGACCTCACAGAATGAGACTGCCAATACTCCAAAATCAACTACTAGAGAGCGTGTTATATTTTTCACCCTACTTGTTTGCAATACGACGGGTCGCAAAATAATCACAATTTAATAGTTGGCGGTAATCTTATTGGTTTCTTTAAATGAAGTGTTTGAAGGGATTTGGATCATCAGCGTACTATTATACACATTAAGATGAAGTGACAAGTCATCAAAACGGGTTAAGGATGTTACACCGCTAGAATCGTGTTCGAACAATATTTGGCTTTTACAATTATTGTACTTTTGTTTTTAAGTATCCTTCAACGAAATGCCTTTTGTGTTCAACTTTAGATATTTCTCCGCATGCGAGCTTCGCGACTTGATTTCAACACAGGAACCTGCATACTCGCCATGTGAGAAAGCAATCTAGGCAATCTTAGCAATTGTATTTGTTCTGTAGATATATTTAATTGACAATTGCCATCAGCATAATTGGTGATTTTGCTAAGGAAACATTTCCAGTTCACAGATAACAACTTAGAATATTTAAGGTAGACTGGAGTTTGGAAAGAGTGAAATTAGCGCCCCCGTCGACACGCTAAGTTGTGTCTAAAGACGTATCATTGACAGTGTATGGTTTAGAAGTTATAGCATGTCGATTGAACAAGCCCTTTTATAGGGTCAATGCTAATTTCAAACATAATCTAACCAACCCCCTGCAAAATCTCTCACTCCTAAAAACCTATTTTTAATAGGAACCACGTGTTTCCGGGTTTAATTTTCGTCGCGAAATCCCAGTATACGTGATGTTTTCAATCTCATTTTTTCCAACAAATGTTTTTACCATGCCTTTAGCAAAGAATGGTTTTAATCGCAATAAATCATTGAATGTTTTTCTGAAAATAATGGTTTTCTGTGATATTAAAACGGTTTGGTTTACTTTAGTTTTACATATGGCCAAACCGCAAGTCTTTAGAGATAGGATACATTATGCTAGTTCGATAATAAGCAGTTATGGTAAAGTGATTGATGCATGTAAATAATAAACTACACTTAAAACGGTATTGTTTGGTTTCAAATACAATATTCGTAGGTTATCAATACAAAAATATCGTTGTGTTGGCACTTCTTTGCTGTGGTGTTGTCTAGCCATAATGATTTACCTCATGAAAATAATCAACAACAACATGCCGGAAAAACCGATGTGTTATTTCCAAATAATTTGAGTTAAAACGTATGTAATTTATTTACACGTGTTCTTGAAAAAGTGCATAACCTTAGCATGCTAACCATTGTATTGATATATTGAATTGTTGCTTTGTCATTGTCATTAGTTTATCTAGGACTATACTTGGCGCACATGCATTCAGCTCGGTTTTCCCATTGGCTTATCTTGGACGATACTTGGCGCACATTCATTCAGATCGGTTTTCCCATTGGCTTATCTTGGACGATACTTGGCGCACATTCATTCAGCTCGGTTTTCCCATTGGCTTATCTTGGACGATACTTGGCGCACATTCATTCAGCTCGGTTTTCCCATTGGCTTATCTTGGACGATACTTGGCGAACATGCATTCAGCTTGGTTTTCATTGGCTTATCTTGGACGATACTTGGCGAACATGCATTCAGCTCGGTTTTCCCATTGGCTTATCTTGGACGATACTTGGCGAACATGCATTCAGCTCGGTTTTCATTGGCTTATCTTGGACGATACTTGGCGCACATGCATTCAGCTTGGTTTTCATTGGCTTATCTTGGACGATACTTGGCGCACATTCATTCAGCTCGGTTTTCATTGGCTTATCTTGGACGATACTTGGCGCACATTCATTCAGCTCGGTTTTCCCATTGGCTTATCTTGGACGATACTTGGCGCACATTCATTCATCTCGGTTTTCCCATTGGCTTATCTTGGACGATACTTGGCGCACATTCATTCAGATCGGTTTTCCCATTGGCTTATCTTGGACGATACTTGGCGCACATTCATTCAGCTCGGTTTTCCCATTGGCTTATCTTGGACGATACTTGGCGCACATTCATTCAGCTCGGTTTTCCCATTGGCTTATCTTGGACGATACTTGGCGCACATTCATTCAGCTCGGTTTTCATTGGCTTATCTTGGACGATACTTGGCGCACATGCATTCAGCTCGGTTTTCATTGGCTTATCTTGGACGATACTTGGCGCACATTCATTCAGCTCGGTTTTCATTGGCTTATCTTGGACGATACTTGGCGCACATTCATTCAGCTCGGTTTTCATTGGCTTATCTTGGACGATACTTGGCGCACATTCATTCAGCTCGGTTAACCCATTGGCTTATCTTGGACGATACTTGGCGCACATGCATTCAGCTCGGTTTTCCCATTGGCTTATCTTGGACGATACTTGGCGCACATTCATTCAGCTCGGTTTTCATTGGCTTATCTTGGACGATACTTGGCGCACATGCATTCAGCTCGGTTTTCATTGGCTTATCTTGGACGATACTTGGCGCACATTCATTCAGCTCGGTTTTCATTGGCTTATCTTGGACGATACTTGGCGCACATTCATTCAGCTCGGTTTTTATTGGCTTATCTTGGACAATACTTGGCGCACATTCATTCAGCTCGGTTTTCCCATTGGCTTATCTTGGACGATACTTGGCGAACATGCATTCAGCTCGGTTTTCCCGGACGATACTTGGCTCACATGCATTCAGCTCGGTTTACTCAGAGCGCGGCTTAACATTTGTCCTGGATTAGAGAACATTTTCATAACAGGTTTGTCGGTTTGAAAGCGACACAGTTTTCTATGCGAAGCCAATATTTACAGCCGTCTATCCAGCATAATTTAAGTTACAGGATCGAAGGACTTTATAAACATTAATTAATATAGATCGATTTGTCTCATTTATTATTGAGCTTAGTGTAAAAACTACGAACAGTTATACATAAATAAACGGAATAAAGCTTGCCGTTGAATAAAACAATATTTAAATTAAAACTTCGTGAGGTTAGATTAGGTCGTTTTTTACATTTTCTTAAGCGATACAGAATGCAAACTTATTATTGCAAAATTTATTTTCTGACCATACACAAAATACGAACCATGTAATGCAACTAATTACATACTTCCTCCCACGTAAAGTGTGGTAAAATTAGTCAAGAAATCGGTCGTAAAAACCAAGTGTTTCGACATACTGGCAGAGAAATTTGCAGAGGATTTTCTGCTGATTATATTACAGACAATGAAGTTGTTCTTACCAGCAACTGTGAAAATATTGCAGTCAACATGCTACCGAAATAAGCACAAACACGCTAGACGACAGAAGCTTTCTAGCCAATCGTTAAATTTCATAGCCATAAATCCTTTAGATAAATCATTACAGATCGTGAGTATATCACATCTTAAAACAAAATAACGACGTCTGGCTTTATCTCCACAGAAATAGTGAAGTTTGATAATGCATTCAGCAGCTATGTGTAAGTTTCAATAATTGAAAATATCAAACGTGTGATTGCCACATAATAAAGAGACTTGGTTAAATATTTTTTGGCTTAAAATCGTCATAAAAATAACTCAATAAATCATATACATATTTATATACGTATATTTTCATATACATATTTATATACGTATATCTTCATATACACATTTATATACGTATATCTTCATATACATATTTATATACGTATATCTTCATATACATATTTATATACGTATATCTTCATATACATATTCATTTCGTAAAAAGTGAGAAGGAGCACATGCATTCATGTATTGTATTTGTTATTTTGAACGAAAGAAGCTAAGGAGGTTTAACTTTAATGTGTTCATAATGATGGGTAGAGTATATGTAATGAGTATGTGTCAAAGGTCAAATTTGGACATAAAAGTGCTTGTCCGGACGGAGTGTATCGTCATCTTTCATCAGACAAATTCCCCAAAGGTTTACTATGTCGGGTCAAACACTCATGCTTCTTACTCAAAGAGCAATGGGATGCTTCGAGGTCAAAGCTCCAAAGTTGAAATAAGGCAATAATCATAATCGTTCTTCGTGTGTTCATGAAGGATTTGTGTGCATAAGTCATGTTCAATGGTAAAGATCATAATTAAAGGTCTTTGCTTAAAAAACAAAACGATTCAGATGAAATAATTATTTATCGGTTTTCTCTGTGTTTTCGAATAAAATTATGTATGATTCTTGTTTAACTTCTCAAAGTTCATGTGTCTAAAGTAAAAAAATGTTCGTTTCATATCTCTTTATTGACCCAGCATCGTCGAGAAATATTTAACAATATTGTAATATATATTTAGTTAGAATAAATAAAACACATTATTTATTAGCCACAACATGCTAAACTGGCTCTTATGCCATTTGCGACCAAAGAAGATGCCGACCAGCTTGCGCATTTTTACAGACTGGTCAGTGTATCCGCTATAAATGCATTGTGCGCAGGCTGGTCCATACCTAAGCTGGCCGTATGTGGCATAAGGCCTATTTTCGATTGACGCGGTCTAAAATATCCACACCTTATTTGTTATAATTATATTAAATGCAGATAATGATTTTATATGACCGCCGAAATAACTGTTAGTGTTTGGCAGCAGCTGCTTCTGTTGAAATCAACGTCTAACAACATACCAGAAACGCTTAAGTATGATTGACAAAGCAAATAACAAATTGTAGCACAAAAAGAATGCAATATGTCAGTTGCAGAAAAGGCGGAAATTTGGCAGCCAATACAATGTAGTAATCATACAAAACATGCCAGAGGACAAAGTAACTCCTCCAGATATTTTGAAGTAATAAATCCATGTAGGAACATCCACAATTTCGTTAGGAAAGAAAATCCATTCATGACAATCGCACATTATCGCACATTATCGTGTTGAATACAGATAAACAACTTAACAAAAGTTTGGCAGTTCTTATCAATTAAGAATATTTAATGGTAATAAAATGAAAACTTTTATATGATATACCTGAGCAAGAATCACAAATAAAATCATTTTTCGTTACGTTCTTAAATATAATGTTTTATATACAAATGTATATAAATATTTAATTAATGCAAACAAAGACACACAACACAATAATAAAGCTTTGCACTACATGTTAGATAAAATTCGTAAATGATGTCTTGCTCATATAAACCAATGTCAACAATGCAACAACCGTTGGGAAATTCCATCTGAAATTGTATTGACTTTTTATATGCTCTGATTCCTGCATGTAGTATTTGTTTACAAAATGCGTAGTTTCTTTATTTAATATGTGCTTTGCTTTGTTTGATTGACGTTAAAACAATGTTTATTGCTTTGACAGAATTATGTTTACTACTCATAATTGAGTTTTAATTTGTGTATATGTAAGCTTAAAGAGATTATACGTTCACAGATAAGACGTTTTTTTTTAATTAACAATATAAATCATATACAAAAATCCATTACGCAAGGATGAAAGATTGTGGGATTTTATTCTTTTTCGCGTTGTAAGTATTCAATCATGTTTTAATGCGTTAGGCAAAATATCTCTGCCAAAAGACGACAACTGTACCGACGGCGACTGTGTTATCTAGGCAGTATGAACAATAATGAACTCGTGTTGTCATGTCTGGAAATACCATTGGGTTTATAATTTATTTCGCTGCGCTTTATGTTATATTACTCAAATGTTCCGGGTTAAGAACTCAGTGTGCAGGATTTCGTTAACTAAATAAGTGATGTTGCGCATTTTCTCTTCTTTAGTTATCATTCAAAAAGTTGAAATGGAAAGTATGCGTACAATTCCTATATACCACACGTATCTTCTTATATGATAAATCGGGCACTGCTGAAAATTATGCTTTGCCATGGGTTAACAATATATTAAACGTGCCTCGAATCGTTGGCACGTCGTGGTAGTATTGTGTTGTAGAAATAGTGGACATACTTGAGCGTACTAATCTTGTTAACAAACATAACGGTGAAGTGTAAAGGCGAAATGCTTGTTCATCGGCACATTAACATTCCTAGTGTTTGAATATGTCAAAATTTGCCTCCGAATCCAATTGCAAAGGTAATATCATCGAAACTTTCTATTTGTGAACTTCAGTTATTATTCTTTTAAGGTTGTCCCAATCTGTTCGGTTTAAATTATAGTTAATTTACATGAGTTAATATTGTTGACGACACACAAGTACAAAAAAATAATGCAATTAATTTCATCATTTTATTAGCCAAATACTTTATCTTGAAATGTAAATGCGAAAGCATCGCCCCTATTTTCCAATAATATATGAGCTACTTAACCCATAGGCTAAAAATAGAGGAAACACTTTCACATATAAAACACGCACATGAATTGTTTAGTCAACGATGGAGCACATTCTTAGATAATACAGCCGTATGAACACGCCAATCTCTTCTAAGCACAATTCTCTAAATAGATTTTTAATAGAATCTAGACCGCCTCCCTCTTTCTCTTTCTTCTCTCCACCACATAATACTCTGAAACTATATTTCTTTCAGTTACATTTGTTAGAGCTTAAATTGTCAAACCTTTATGGTAGTTTGTATGACTGTAAAATGTATGTTTTCAGAAATAAAATGTTATGAAAAAAAATATTGTTGACGTTATCATGGCATTAAACACCGTAATAGATTTCGGAGAAACTTTCGTCGCATAATATTGATACATCGTAACTCTCTTTTTACTAATAACTGATAACCAACCATGATAAACTAAGGAACATGTCTGTGAGCACGTATATAAACATTTAAATCGCAGCATACAATCATAATAGGTTTTTTGTGTGTGAAAGTTTAGGTCGATGCCAAAAATTGTATTTTTCTTTCTGATGAATTAAGAATCGCCCGATGCAGTCTGCACACATTTAATTGAGAAAATACAAACTTAGAACGAATTATGCAAAATAATAACATACAGTGCTTCAATATGCCGCGTAGTTAATGATACTAATATTAGTTTATACAGATTTATGCATGATTCACAATACAAGTATCAATTTAGATATTTGAAAGATAGTGCCATAACAAAAATGTATTTATATATTGAATGCAGGACGTAGAGCATCGATCATGAATTTATGTCAACAATTTAGCGCACGTGGTTATGTGATATGGTTTTACATGTATTAATGTATTTACTTATTTTTTTAGTCGAACTTTTCGGTCTGTGTTTGGTTTTATTATTATATTCATATAATATCATATTATATAACGTGTACTTATTTTTGAAAATAATTTATCTTGTATTTTGATGAATTTGCTAGTTTTTATGCTTGTTGGTTTAATCAGTTTTTCTATATGTTAAAACATCCCTGATATTGATTTCATATTGTAAAAGATACCTTTGATTTTTCTGTATATTTTCATAATATCGAAAATATATGCATGGTATGTATGATGTGTTTGAAATGAAGGATACAGTCGAGTGCAATTATATCAACTATAATCAACATTTTTTACGTATTTTCTCATTGGAGGCAGTTGTTGTACAATGAATTGTACAAATTATATATAACACAACAAGTTGATTGTTATTCTTATAATTTCAATACGTTTTATATAGTTTGTATACAAATGGTTTGGACACGTCATCAGGCATGACTCTATGTGCAAGTCTGTTCTCCAGGGCACGTTAGACGGAGGTCCAGGTCAAGGCCGTTTAAAGAAAAGCTGGATGGATAATGATAAGAATGGGCATCCCTTCCCATGGATGAATACCTCTCAGCACCACACAACAGACCTGACTGGAGGAGGATTTATGGATCGTCGTCACTAATTTCTTCCCATCGACCAAACCGGTCAAAAGATTGATGGTGATGATGATGATGATGATGATGATGATGATGATGATGATGATGATGATGATAATGATGATGATGATGATGATGATGATGATGATGATAATGATGATGATGATGATGATGATGATGATGATGATGAGGAGGAGGAGGAGGAGGAGGAGGAGGAGGAGGAGGAGGAGGAGGAGGAGGAGGAGGAGGATGTTTTTTCCGTTTGTATTTGATATGTGTCTGTCTTTAAATCGCTATTTGGTAGCGAACGTTTCTACATCAGGCATACATCAATATCATAACATCTAAATCGTTCTGATTTACGTAGCTACCCTGTCATCAAAGATACATAAGATCTGCAAGTGATAAATTATTCTCTTTCTTCATATATGAATTTAAATACATTTGTATTAATTTCGTTAAGAGTTACAAATAATACACGCATGCTGTATTGTATTTGTTGTACTGAACAATAATTGCCTAGGGTGTCTGGCTCAAATGTGTTGATACTGCGAAGGTGTTTATTCTTTGAGTACCTAATGATCACATGGCATATGTCAAATTTGGACATAATAGACTGTATTTGATGAATATTATCTTGATGTATGATGCAGATACAGTGGTGACAAGATCTATTTAATAGATCTTGTCCGCACTGTATCTGCATCATACATCAAGATAATATTCATCAAATATTAACTATGTCGCGTATACGACTGCTTCTGACTCAAAGATCGATGTCATACTTTTAGGTCAAAGCCTCAAATGTCAAATTAGTAAATTACCACAAATGTTCTTCAGTTGATCCATACGGTTTGCGTGCACAAATGATGTTCTAAGGTTTATGTCATAACTAAAGGCCATTGCTAACAAAGAATCGATTTATATCTTACAACAATTATTTATTGTGTGTATATGTGTTTTCAAACATAATTATATATGATACTTCTTGACATTTTGCAATTTCCTGTGTGCTTAATAACATATTGTTTGTACCATTTTCTTTGATGGACCCAGCAACGTTGTCGGGAAAAATAAGTACCAATTATACACTACTTTGCATTCTCACAGACTGGCAAGGCTGTCCAAAATAAATTACTTTACGCAGGCTGGTCTGTAGCTTAGCTGGCCGATTAAGGCATAAACCCAATATCGATTTAGGCTACTCAAAATATTTACATGTATTTATTATTATTAAAAACAAATAATTATCTAACATAACCGCCGGACTAATTTCAACTGTGAAAAAGCTTCATTGGAAATACACGTATATCATACCAGAAAACAAACTTAGGTTTGAGTGAAAGGGCAAATCACAAAGTCTAGTACAAATAGGAACGGAATATGCCAATGGCAGACAGTGCTGACACGTGGAAGAAAACACAATGTTGTAATTTTACAAAACATACCAGATGAAATCGTTCAGCAACTCCACAGAAGTAAATCGTCAATTTCCTTGGAAAAGAAAACCCGTCTATGGACCTAACATATTATAATGTTGAAAACAAAACACAGAAGATCTGAAGTTTCTGTAAGATAAGTATTTATCATAGTCATGTTTATGTTAAAACTTGTATATAATATACCTGGGCAATAATTACAAATAAAATAGCATTGATTTACGTTATAAAATACAGTGGTTTATAAACAAAGGCTATTTTATAAATATTTATGTAAATGAAATAAACTCTCTGATAAGGCTGTGAGTCGAATAGTTATTAGATTGAATGCGTAAAGATTTGTTTGTCCCTGGAACCCAATGTCAACAATACAACGACCGTTGGCAAAACCTCTCTTTATATTTACTGACTAGGTTGGATATTATATTTCGTTCAAGAAATACTGTTCTAAACATATGCGTGATGATTTAATGATAAGCATTACATGCAAAAATCGGTGAAAATGTCCTTTTAAGAAAATTAACATCGTTTGTTAAAAGCTTCAAGCGCATTATCGTGACGAGCTTGTGGAAAAATAAACATTATTCTATTTCTGTTGTTTTGTTGTCAATTAAAAACCGACTTATTTACTGAGTAATTTGAGTGCTAATGTTATGTTCTACGTGTGACAAAACATGTCTGTTTGGTAGGAATGATAAGCATTTGTGGCTGGAGATTGCCGATTTTGTATTTAACTTAAAGCAAATGTGAGACTCGGCTTGTCTTTCAAATGGACAATTAGGTATTTAAATCAATCAGTTAATTTTTTAAACAATGTACATAGGTTACGACATATTGAGTATTTTTTTGACGATGCTGTTTCAGCATCGTCTAAGGTATGATGCCATAAAAAATCTTAACAATGGCGACCTATGTTAAAGACCGAGTCAGTCCGATTGAGATAATGCTCGGGTCGTAGAAATACCAAAATCCCCGTAATTACCAAAATCCCCCAAAATCCCCAGAAATCCACCGAAATCCCCAGAAATCCCCCTTAATATTGATTATTTTTCAAAATAGCGGATATTAATATAGAATATTGCAAAATACACTGAAATCACTGATGAAACATTGTTTTTATCCAAGTTTGATCGTGAAAAACTAAAATATAAACATTATTATTGGGATTCCCAGTATGAATTCATAGTGCATATTTGCACAAGAACGATCAGGTACCAAAATCCCCGCTGTAAAGACCTTCGAGTGTCAAAAATTCATCTGGGGCTTTTTGATATTATAAAGCAGCGGTTCAGTAAAAAAACTTAACAATAATATCCCACTTCTGTTGAAAAATATTGACGTGTAGCGGGGATTTCGGTAATTCTACATTCGCCTAGCAGAGTTGTCGTTCGTGTTTCAACATTCATCAATTGCGCCCCAGTGAGAGTCTCGTGTCAAAACTTTCTTACAGCATAAATTGGCTTGTTTCGCTATTAAGAAGCTGTCATTTAGGATATATGAATTATTTATTCACAAAATCTCCGCTTATCACAACAATAGATGGAATTCGAAGGATATATACTCGATGTGAATGTAGGGCTTTATGGATCGTAACAGCTTGACACGGCAAAACTGCCATACTGGTATTTTAGTTATCAATTTAAGTCACATTTTTCTTTATAAATTGTATTCGAGCATTTTGCGACTTATTGAATGACTATGATACCCGATATCAACATTTCATCGGGGATTTGCAGATCACTAAGCTGTCCTGAAATTCAACATTGATTTCAAACTCTTTCCTGGTTTGTACTCTTTCTTCTATGTTAGTACTTTTTATCATTTTAAAGTTAAATGAACTGTGTCACAGTAAAAGAGACAGTAAGGCGATTGTGGCCAGTTTGGATCTAGATCAGCCTGCAGTCGCTTGAAAACTGTTTGCTTTCAAGCGGTTTTATGACAATAACAAATAATTTAATTGGATACTGATTGGACTGCGCTTTTCCTGTGACCTGGCTAAAATAATAAAATTGTCATTAATCTAATTATTTATTTCGAACATAAATCAATTTTTTTTCTTGTCCATCGGGATCAATGACTCCAGCACTTTCCTGTTGAGAATTGAATACTGCTAAAGGCGATGCAAGGGGACATGAGAGATGTTGCACCTTCCATTATCGCTCGATTGTTCATTGTCGGCTCGGGTACTACGTACATGTACCCCGGGTACTCTTCAGTATTCTTACATGTCTCCCATTACCGGTAAATATACTAAAATGTACCGTGGAAAATTTAAAACTAAATCAGTCGTTGTCGACTGTTTTTTTTTGTATTAATTATATATACACATTTATGTCAATTTTCTGTAGAATGGCCTCTATACTATCGGAACACATATTCAAAAATCATGATGATGCAGTGTTTTTTTAAGAGAAGTTTGTTTAAGATAATCGGTTGCGCGTTTTACGACATCGGATCTTGGGCGCGAATACAACTTGGGTACAGTCTTATATGGACAGAGTACAATTACGTATATTTACCGTACCTGGAGTACATGTAAGTATACTTAAGAGTACCCGGGGTACATTAAGTATACTTAAGAGAACCGGGGGTACATGTAAGTAGTACCAGAGCCGACAATGACCAATCAAGCTCCATTATCTCTCATGAACCGACTCAAAAAAACCGAGTCGGCAATATTTGACTTAATGTTTGGTTTGGTTGCTCTCGAGGGATCGAAAAATTTCAGAATCTTCCTAAAAGCCCCACGGGTTTGATCCCCAGAAGCGACATTGAAAACTAGCCAACTTTGTTATCTTAAAGGCTGCTAAACCTTATATACAATGATAATGTGAATTTTCTCTCACGTGATGTTCATCAGTTATATTATATAAAAACTCACAGCAGTAGTAAACAACTGGACAATAATTAATGAACGCATCTTTCATTTGTCTTTTCCACTTTGATTTTGACATGGCCCAGATTTAAATATGTGACTTGACTTTACCAGAACTCTTGTAACAGAGCTAAAGTTCAAATGTACCATTGAAGATCACCTAAATCCAGGTTTGCTTTTATAGAGGTGTGGTAAGTTTTAAGGGTGTGACAAGTAAGCAAAAATTGGTCATTACCAAGAGGCCACAACTGATATAGGGCTGTTTTAAAACAAGAAAAATTAGTGCATGATTTAGATTTCCTTACATAGTTCAATAAAAACTAATTTCAGAATTCTGGTAACAGTTTAACGGTTATGTTACCAATGTGTCAGACCAGGGCCTTTATTTTGAAATCTAGGACATGCATGGTAATTTCGTCATGAAATCAGGACAAAAAATGTATTTTAAGTCTTTAATTGACCTGGCTATAGTTCTCAGATTATTATAAGCTCAATCAGTATATTTGTACCATTATTTATGCTTTGTGTATTGTGAACATATACACAATCATGCAGTTACATGATAGCAATAATAATATCAAAGCTACCCATACTATAGAGGTCATTGACAAAGCCTATGGTAAAAATGTGAACACATTGAGTGTAATCGCCCTCTCGTGCCAGCAAAAACAACACGTTGACAGGATGTCATTTTTGATAGTTCTACTTTCACTTTCATTTTGTGATATCAAACTATTAACAATTATGTGGCTGAGAAAAATATCGCCATTGCTTTTTATGCCCCGGGTAGGGTGGCCTACAGCAGTTGAACTGTCCGTCAGTCAGTCAGTGTGTTAGTCCGTCCGTCCGTCCGAAAACTTTAATGGCCATAACTTTTTCAATATTAAACATAGCGACTTCATATTTGGCATGGTGAAGGTGAAGGTCATCCTCCAAGGTCAAATGTCAAATATAAAGCGTCTGTCCGAAAACATTAACATTGGCCATAGCTTTTTCAATATTGAAGATAGCAACTTGATATTTGGCATGCATGTGTATCTCATGGAGCTGAACATTTTGAGTGGTGAAAGGTGAAGGTCAAGGTCATCCTTCAAGGTCAAATGTCAAATATATATCGTCTGTCCGTCCGTCCGAAAACTCAAACATTGGCCATAACATTTTCAATATTGAAGATAGCAACTTATTATTTGGCATGCATGTGTATCTCATGGAGCTGCACATTTTGAAAGGTGAAAGGTCAAGGTCATCCTTCAAGGTCAAAGGTCAAATATATGGCATCTGTCCGTCCGTCCGTCCGAAAACTTTAACTTTCTCCATAACTTGTTTATGCCTCTGATAGGTTGCATATAGTTTTTGAACTGTCCGTCTGTCTTTTCATCAGTCTGTCCGTCCGTCAGTCCGTCCGTCCGTCCGAAAACTTTAACATTGCCCATAACTTATGCAATATTGAAGATAGAAACTTGATATTTGGCATGCATGTGTATCTCATGGAGCTGCATATTTTGAGTGGTGAAATGTTAAGGGCCTGGTCATCCTCCAAGGTCAAAGGTCAAAGGTTTAATTTTGCAATATTGAAGATAGTAATGTGATAGTTGGCATGCATGTGCATCTCATGAAGCTGCACATTTTGAGTGGTGAAAGGTCAATGTTATCCTTCAAGGTGTAGGCCAAAGGTCAAATTTTACAATATTGAAGATAGCAACTTGATATTTGGCATTCATGCATTTCTCATGGAGCTGCACATTTTGAGTGGTGAAAGGTCAATTTCCTTCAAGGTCAAGGTCAAATTTTGCAATATTAGAGATAGCAAATCCATATTTGGCATGCATGCGTATCTCATGGAGCTGCACATTATGAGTGGTAAAAGGTCAAGGTCATCCTTCAAGGTCAAAGATCAAATTTTGCAATATTGAAGATATTAACTCGATATTTGGCATGCATGCGTATCCCATGGCGCTGCACATTTTGAGTAGTGAAAGGTCAAGGACATCCTTCAAGATCAAGGTCAAAGGTCAAATTTTGCAATATTAAAGATAGCAACTCGATATATGGCGTGCATGCGTATCTCATGGAGCTGCACATATTGATTGGTGAAAGGTCAAGGTAATCCTACAAGGTCAAGGTCAAAGGTCAAATTTTGCAATATTGAAGATAGCAACTCCATATTCGGCATGCATGCGTATCTCATGGAGCAGCACATTTTGAGTGGTGAAAGGTCAAGGTTATCCTTCAAGGTCAAAGGTAAAATATATGGCTTCAAAGCTGCGCAGCAGGGGGCATTGTGCTTCACAAACACAGCTCTTGTTTAATATATTTTCTGCACATTTCTTCAAAAAACTTTTTTTTCTACCAAATTTTTTTTTCATCCCCACATTTTTTTCGTACCAAATTTTTTTTCGGTCCCAATTTTTTTGTTACCAAATCTTTTTTCCTTCCCAAATTTGTGTTCGTACCCTAATTTGTTTCGCAAAATTTGTGTACCAATTCTTTTTTCGTACCAACATACACAATTGTGGTGATTGTGGTGATGTAGATAAACTTAACTTGATGCTTTTATATCCATCCTCTCAAAAGCATCGTCACACCAGTACTGCCAGTACTTTGATTAGTAAAAGGCTTAAAAAGTAAGAGACCTGAAACGGGATTGAGAACATTGGATGAATCACGATTATTCGGTATCACTATCAAAAAGTAACTTTCAAAAATAGGCACACATGTTAATACTGCACGCGTCTATTTCCCGAGCAGATAGCAGATGGCACAGACAATCAAGAATCGTCAAAGCAACGTATATATCATGCTGCAATAAACATGCGAGGCATTTGTTTACTACAAATCGAGTCAAATATACAAAACCTAACGTAATAGAACATAGCATAACAAAAATGTTCACTTAAATAATACAAGTATTTAGGTTATGTCAGTTTAGTAGTGTCAGTTCTAAGTTTTCTAGAATAAGTTAAATTAAATTAGACTCAATGCCTATATTTTATTAGATATGTATCTTAAAATTGAAATACGAATATTGGGTTGGGTTGCTTTTCATTACTTTAGTATTGGTCAGACAAACGTTGTTTAAACATTAAGATAAAAGCATGTTCATTAGTATCGCCCAAGTTCAACAAGGCATTTAAAGAACCACATTAAAGAACCTTTCAATAAATGTGTGGTAATCTGTCAAGGATTAAACATTTGTGTTTTTATATGCATAAGACATAACTAAACTTGATTGACAAAATGTAAATTAATATAATATTTGAAACAACGCAGATGTGAACGTTTAGTGTGTGTGTGTGTCTGCACAAATTTACAATAGATGATATAAACAACTTAAACTTCATATTTGGCATGGTGAAGGTGAAGGTCATCCTCCAAGGTCAAATGTCAAATATAAAGCGTCTGTCCGAAAACATTAACATTGGCCATAGCTTTTTCAATATTGAAGATAGCAACTTGATATTTGGCATGCATGTGTATCTCATGGAGCTGAACATTTTGAGTGGTGAAAGGTGAAGGTCAAGGTCATCCTTCAAGGTCAAATGTCAAATATATATCGTCTGTCCGTCCGTCCGAAAACTCAAACATTGGCCATAACATTTTCAATATTGAAGATAGCAACTTATTATTTGGCATGCATGTGTATCTCATGGAGCTGCACATTTTGAAAGGTGAAAGGTCAAGGTCATCCTTCAAGGTCAAAGGTCAAATATATGGCATCTGTCCGTCCGTCCGTCCGAAAACTTTAACTTTCTCCATAACTTGTTTATGCCTCTGATAGGTTGCATATAGTTTTTGAACTGTCCGTCTGTCTTTTCATCAGTCTGTCCGTCCGTCAGTCCGTCCGTCCGTCCGAAAACTTTAACATTGCCCATAACTTATGCAATATTGAAGATAGAAACTTGATATTTGGCATGCATGTGTATCTCATGGAGCTGCATATTTTGAGTGGTGAAATGTTAAGGGCCTGGTCATCCTCCAAGGTCAAAGGTCAAAGGTTTAATTTTGCAATATTGAAGATAGTAATGTGATAGTTGGCATGCATGTGCATCTCATGAAGCTGCACATTTTGAGTGGTGAAAGGTCAAGGTTATCCTTCAAGGTGTAGGCCAAAGGTCAAATTTTACAATATTGAAGATAGCAACTTGATATTTGGCATTCATGCATTTCTCATGGAGCTGCACATTTTGAGTGGTGAAAGGTCAATTTCCTTCAAGGTCAAGGTCAAATTTTGCAATATTAGAGATAGCAAATCCATATTTGGCATGCATGCGTATCTCATGGAGCTGCACATTATGAGTGGTAAAAGGTCAAGGTCATCCTTCAAGGTCAAAGATCAAATTTTGCAATATTGAAGATATTAACTCGATATTTGGCATGCATGCGTATCCCATGGCGCTGCACATTTTGAGTAGTGAAAGGTCAAGGACATCCTTCAAGGTCAAGGTCAAAGGTCAAATTTTGCAATATTAAAGATAGCAACTCGATATATGGCGTGCATGCGTATCTCATGGAGCTGCACATATTGATTGGTGAAAGGTCAAGGTAATCCTACAAGGTCAAGGTCAAAGGTCAAATTTTGCAATATTGAAGATAGCAACTCCATATTCGGCATGCATGCGTATCTCATGGAGCAGCACATTTTGAGTGGTGAAAGGTCAAGGTTATCCTTCAAGGTCAAAGGTAAAATATATGGCTTCAAAGCTGCGCAGCAGGGGGCATTGTGCTTCACAAACACAGCTCTTGTTTAATATATTTTCTGCACATTTCTTCAAAAAACTTTTTTTTCTACCAAATTTTTTTTTCATCCCCACATTTTTTTCGTACCAAATTTTTTTTCGGTCCCAATTTTTTTGTTACCAAATCTTTTTTCCTTCCCAAATTTGTGTTCGTACCCTAATTTGTTTCGCAAAATTTGTGTACCAATTCTTTTTTCGTACCAACATACACAATTGTGGTGATTGTGGTGATGTAGATAAACTTAACTTGATGCTTTTATATCCATCCTCTCAAAAGCATCGTCACACCAGTACTGCCAGTACTTTGATTAGTAAAAGGCTTAAAAAGTAAGAGACCTGAAACGGGATTGAGAACATTGGATGAATCACGATTATTCGGTATCACTATCAAAAAGTAACTTTCAAAAATAGGCACACATGTTAATACTGCACGCGTCTATTTCCCGAGCAGATAGCAGATGGCACAGACAATCAAGAATCGTCAAAGCAACGTATATATCATGCTGCAATAAACATGCGAGGCATTTGTTTACTACAAATCGAGTCAAATATACAAAACCTAACGTAATAGAACATAGCATAACAAAAATGTTCACTTAAATAATACAAGTATTTAGGTTATGTCAGTTTAGTAGTGTCAGTTCTAAGTTTTCTAGAATAAGTTAAATTAAATTAGACTCAATGCCTATATTTTATTAGATATGTATCTTAAAATTGAAATACGAATATTGGGTTGGGTTGCTTTTCATTACTTTAGTATTGGTCAGACAAACGTTGTTTAAACATTAAGATAAAAGCATGTTCATTAGTATCGCCCAAGTTCAACAAGGCATTTAAAGAACCACATTAAAGAACCTTTCAATAAATGTGTGGTAATCTGTCAAGGATTAAACATTTGTGTTTTTATATGCATAAGACATAACTAAACTTGATTGACAAAATGTAAATTAATATAATATTTGAAACAACGCAGATGTGAACGTTTAGTGTGTGTGTGTGTCTGCACAAATTTACAATAGATGATATAAACAATCAGTTTGAAATATATTAAGCAAATATAGCGATTGTTGTGAAGCAGTTTTATGTTTGAATAAAATACAATAAAACATTATAATATTTCCAGTATTTAATACAGGAAATAAAGAACCAATTAACATACAATAATTCATTAAAACAGGTTTGTCGGCGGGTCGTGATTGTGCGCTTCACAATACGAATCTTTAAATACGTTTTTGCTCACCTGATTGCTCAGGTGAGCTTTTGTGACCGGTCTTTGTCCGTCGTATGTCCGTCCGTACGTCCGTTAACATTTGCTCGTAAACACTCTAGAGGCCACATTTCTTGCCCCATCTTCATGAAACTTGGTCAGAAGCTTTGCCCCAATGAAATCTCGGCCGAGTTCGAAACTGGGTTGTGCCGGGTCAAAAACTAGGTCGCTAGGTAAAAAAAAAGAAAAACCTTGTAAACACTGTAGAAGTCACATTTCATGCCCAATCTTCATGTTACTTTGTCAAAATGATTGTCTTATTGATATCTTGGTTGAGTGGTTCCGATCCGTTAAAAAACATGGCCGCCAGTGGGCGGGGCAGTTTTCCTTATTTGGCTATAGAGAAACCTTGTAAACACTCTAGAAGTCACAATTTTTGCCCAATCATCATGAAAGTTGGTCAAAACATTGGTTCAATTGATGTCTCGGACGAGTACGAAAATGGTCGAGATCGGTGAAAAAAAACATGGCCGCCAGTGGGCGGGGCATTTTTCTCTATATGCATATAGTGGCAGTTTTCCCTATTTGGCTATAGAGAAACCTTGTAAACACTCTAGAAGGCACAATTGTTGCCCAATCATCATGAAAGTTGGTCAAACATTGGTTTAATTTATATCTCGGACGAGTTTGAAAATGGTCGGGATCGGTGAAAAAACATGGCCGTCAGTGGGCGGGGGCATTTTTCTCTATATGTATATAGTGAAAACATGTGAACACAGTAGAATTCACATTTTTGACTCAATGTTCATGAAACTTGCTCAGAACATTTGTTTCCTTGATACGAGAGTTGAGTTCAAAAATGGTTCCGGTCAGTTGACTAACATTGCTGCTGGGAGGGGGCAGTTTTCTCATTATGCCCCCCTTTCGAAGAAGAGGGGGTATATTATTGTGCTCATGTCGGTCCGTCCGTCCAACCGATGGTTTCCGGATGATAACTCAAGAGCGCTTATGCCTATGATCATGAAACTACATAGATACATTGATCATGACTCGCAGATGACCCCTATTGATTTTCAGGTCACTAGGTCAAAGGTCAAGGTCACGGTGACCCAAAGCAGTAAAATGGTTTCCGGATGATAACTCAAGAACACTCATGCCTAGGATCATGAAACTTCATAGATGCATTGATCAAGACTCGCAGATAACCCCAATTGATTTTCAGGTCACTAG